>NC_060171.1:6422905-6424320 GCF_021292245.1 Micropterus dolomieu
GTCCGTAGAAAGCTCTTTGGTCTTGCCCATGGTGGTGATGTTGGATGCTGGTTGTTTGGGTGTTGACAGGCGTCTTTTATACAGGTAACGAGGTGAGGCAGGTGTATTTGATGTAGATAATTGGTTGGGATTGGGGCTGTGTCTTAAAGAAAGACTAACTGGCTTGTAGGAGCCAGAATACTTGCTATTTGGTAGGGGGTCATATACTTGTTTTTCCTCATCAGATGGTCATCAATTTTTATAAATTCATATGATGTGATTTTCTGGAATTTTCTTTGGGATTCTGTCTTTCACTGTTAGAATGTACATATGATTAAAATTGTAGATTGTTGCATTCTTTGTAAGTGGGCAAACCTGCAAAATCAGCAAGGGGTCAAATACTTTTTTCCCCCACTGTAAGCAGTTGCCATTTTATTTTAGTGTGTTAAGCAAGTTAACATTTTCTAAGCACAATGTACAGCTGGGCTGTATCAGACAAATAAAAATCTGGCCCAAATTATGTTGCTAGATGAAAAGTTAAAGAGATCACTGAAGTGATTAAATTCATCATGAATGTCTGAGCTAACGTTAATGGCAATCTTCACATGGCTCACAATAAATTTCAAGGGATCATCAATCATTAGGGTTCATCCTTTAAGCACAACCGATCCATACCAAATTTGGTTGGTTAGGTTGTGAACAAAAAGTGAACAATATTCTGTAAACCTTCCGTACATATATACTGATTAATAAAACAAAATCAGCAATAGTGGGCGCTCTCCTTGAATTAGCTATCAAGCAGTAAAGGAAGTGAGGGAAGTGGTGTGTTTTTGCAGAGAAAGAGGTCAGTGCTCACAATGGAGCCTGGCTGTATGTTGTCTAGAGGGGGGGGTCTCTCTCTCTCTAACTTAATCTATAATGTAACACTGACAAAAATGACTGCCAACTTCAGCCGCCTTCATGTTCACTGTGATTTATGACACAACTTAAGCAAGTTTCAACATGACTTAATTTTAATACCGTACAGAAATGACTGAGAAGCAATGGTTGTTTGAAACAGTAGTCAAAACTGTATAGCATGAATTCAAAAGTTGTCTGCAAAAATCTAAGTAATTGCACATCATACTTAATAAAAGTCAATAAAACTCACACAATGTCCTGTTAGGGCACATCTGAGGATTTCAAATAGCTAAAAAAAAAAATAAGAATTACATTAAGTTCACATATTTCCTTTTCAAACTCCACTTAATTTGTCTGCCTTTTATTTTTTGTTTATTTTATTTTGTTAAAATCTGTTTTTTTGTTTTTTTAAAAACGGATTCCACAGCAGTTGGATATAGATTTATTCTGGCTCCAGCATCCAGTCTTTAAGATGCAATTTAGATGTTGTGAAAACAGTGAGGTCAGCCAGAGGATCCTTAGATGAGATATAAACC
>NC_060171.1:6424340-6451670 GCF_021292245.1 Micropterus dolomieu
ATGAAAAGTTAAAGAGATCACTGAAGTGATTAAATTCATCATGAATGTCTGAGCTAACGTTAATGGCAATCTTCACATGGCTCACAATAAATTTCAAGGGATCATCAATCATTAGGGTTCATCCTTTAAGCACAACTGATCCATACCAAATTTGGTTGGTTAGGTTGTGAACAAAAAGTGAACAATATTCTGTAAACCTTCCATACATATATACTGATTAATAAAACAAAATCAGCAATAGTGGGCGCTCTCCTTGAATTAGCTATCAAGCAGTAAAGGAAGTGAGGGAAGTGGTGTGTTTTTGCAGAGAAAGAGGTCAGTGCTCACAATGGAGCCTGGCTGTATGTTGTCTAGAGGGGGGGGGGGTGTCTCTCTCTCTCTCTCTCTCTCTCTCTCTCTCTCTCTCTCTCTCTCTCTCTCTCCAGAGTAGCCTATACAGAGAGACTTTTATTCTAAACCATAGAAAAACTACAATTTTCTTCATTCACTCTGTTCAAACTAAAAAATAATCCCAGTTTGACTTTCCCTGAAAATGTTTTTCAAAAAGATTAGTTATGAGAATGTTTGTTCCATTACCTGAGGTATGCTGCCAAAAAAGTTCTCTTAGAACATGAACAACACAGACAGCCAGTGAAACTCGATCGTGATTTACAGTGTAACACTCTCACCTGGATGTACCTAATGGTTATGGATATATGCCATTTCGGCATACAGGTCCACATACTTTTCTTTTTTGTATTTTTTTTATTTTTACTTTACTTGCATCCAGGGTTTAATGTCAAAACTCCATTTTTCCCATTCACTCTGCAAACTCATTTATAAAAAGGGCTTTTGCAGCAATTGTTTTACCTCACCAAACTTGAGAAAAAATATGATGCATATCAAAACTTTCTTTGTGGGTGTCAGGTGATTGACATGATATGACCACTCAGATTTTGTTTCAAACCAAATGCATGATTCATCGCCTTCTGTGTGGTAGTGAGAAAAATAAAACTCTGTGGATACCAACAGGGAGAATGATTGGTTAACATTTAAACTGGTCTTAAAGAACGTCATACAGGTCAGGTCATCTCATCTTTCTCCTTTAGTCTGGCATGAATCAGATTAGTGATCACATGCTTGAGCACCATTGCACTCTTCATATATGATTGACAATGCTGTCTTTGTCTGTGCTGGACAGTATGTTACAATTAATCTCATTTAGAAATGTCTAAAAGAAAATAAGGAGATCTGGACCAAATCCAAACTATGGTGTGTATATCTAAAAATATATGTAAAGATATCAAGAAGTCAAGAGTCATTTTTATTATGTTTCTGTCTAATGACAAGAGCTTAGTGGTTTAGTGGTTAGTGGAGGTAGATTTGTGAACAATATTCGAGAGAAATAGGCCTTTTGCGTACATAGAGAAAGTCTTAGATCTTTGAGTTCAGCTCATGATGAATGGCAAAAACAAAAGTGTTTAATTTTGTTCAGTGTACAAACACGCTTGCACATGCATACATACTGTCATGCACACACAAACATACTCACACATACATACATACATACTCTCGTTTGTAAGTATGTATGAATGCGCGAAGTGAGTATGTATGTATGTATGTATGTATGTATGTATGCGCAAGGTTGGTATGTACATATGCAAAAAAAACAGAATCTGTGCAAAAGCAGACACGGGAGTTAAAGCTGCTCTTAAACACGCTTTCTGGACTACACCTGCATCGAGTGTCTTACTCCACAGAAGCAGCCGCCTGTCAGCAGCAGCTCCTGCGGAGCTGAGAGGCTGATAGACAGCATGACCTATTAATATCATTAGGTCTCCACACAATCACAGAGATAAGAATTATATTTAGAGACCTAACATTGTTTCACCTTCACAAAAACTTTCCTCTTCCTTGTACATTTACTCATTTGGCAGACACTTTTATCCCCCACCAAAAATATAAAGGTCATAAGTGGGATTTGAATCGGGAACCTAGTGCATGAAATCAGAGATTCTGCCACTGCACCACTCAACCATACAAACTAAGGCTGTAATCCACCAATAATCAGCCTTTACTTGTTTCGCACATTTCAACACATTACATTGGCATTTACTGATTTAGCTGATGCTTTTATTTGATCAGCTCCCAGTCAGTGAGTGGCAGATTCTCTTCCGTCACTATAGCGGGCTGTCACAGGAGTTAAAGTTGCTCTTTCTAGAACTGAAATGCAGTATTTCCCTCTTCTCAAGGTTAACAAACTCAGGAGCAGCAGCTCCTGTGGGGCTGAGAGATTGACAGACAGCACAATGTTAATATCGTTAGGTCTCCATACAAGGGTAGCTTGGGTCAGTGGCGTTTTCTTCCAGAGACCAAGGGAAGCCAGGCTTCCAGTGGTCTGATAAATGATGATAAAGTATTCAATAGTAATCTATATACACTTTAGAGTCCAGTGGTCCAGCAGAAGCAGAAGTTGTTGTCTCCTACACATGACCCTGGGTACTGCAATGGATATTCTTACAACTCATGAGGCTGGTGTAGCTAATATACTGCTCTCACACATACAGATCTCTGTTTACAGATCTCTGTGGTACAGAGTGGATAAAATTCCACAAATGCGTAAAAAGGAAGTCACAAATGTAACGTGACCTGCAAATTGACAGGAAACGTCACAAACTGTTGTGTGTAAAAATAGATTCTCAAATGTGTAAATAACACTTTGTATGTGAAATTAAAATATGTGAGTGCAAAGTAAATTGTACATAGTTGCAAAATGCACTGTATTTTTGTGGATATGATTTTACATAACACAAATGTAAAAATACATGTTTTGGGTAGTGAATTATTTGTGTATTGTTTTTACAGATCGCCACAGTACACATTGGACAAAATTCCACAAATGTGTAAAAAGGAAATTACAAATGTAACATGACCCACAAATTGACAGAAAGCAATCTGCAAAAGTGCTAAAACTGTTTTGTGTGAAGAAGTCACTCTGTATTTTTGTAGATATTATTTTACACATCACAAATGTCAAAATACGTATTTGTAGATAGTGAAATATTTGCGCATCATAATACACATTTGTGGATTGTTTTCTGTGGGTTATAAATATCCAATAAAATCTTCCATAATATTGCAACACCGTAGACTGACCTGCAGGCAAAGTTGGCATCCCTTTGTGAAAAAAAAATTAAATGATTAACCAATCAGATGAGGCCACTGTCATGCCACTGCAACTGTGATTAGACAGGCTTATGCCAACGGAAGCCAGCTGCTGTCTGACTTCACACCAATCAAATCACAGCATGCGATCAAGTCATTCAGATGAAGCAACGGGAGCTGTTAGCAACTTTAGCTGTTGCAGTTATGGAGAGTGGAGATTGAAGTTTTTAGTTATATTTAGTTATATTTAGTTTATAAATAGTTTTGCTAAACTACAACGCCAACGCCAAAACTGAACTTGCGCGTGGAGAGGAAAAAGGGGTTTCGGACGTTCAGTGAGGAAAACTATATCCGTACAGAGTGGCTAGCTGGTAGCGCCAAACTTCAATTGACTCTGTTGTTGTGGAGCAACTAAAAGCCAGTAGGAAATTTTATAACTTAGTTATTGACCACTTCGCCACCATGAAAGACAGGAGATTGGCCTTCCTTTTCAAATAGGGTGAGTGAAATGTCACCTCCTTCTCTCTCTGAACTTAACTGAACTGCAGCTGTGTGTGCGATTTTTGATGTGGTTATATTGTTTATTTTGCTTTGCTTGCCTGGATTTAGCTGCGAATGAATAGTCAGCTGAAGTAACCTTATTATTTTTACTGCTGTTGTGTACGCATAGATAATGAGCACCATGGACAGCACCTGCCACAGGGCACATTGTTTATAATCTGTTGGTGTGGTACTCGGTTGTTAGTCTTGAGTGATGTTGTGTTATAAACATTTGGCCAAGCATTAACTAAGCAGTATTTAGGCCTATTTGATACATGCACCTCTGCTACTATGCAAATTTAAAACCTCAAACGACTTCTGATTGAGCTTGTGAATGCTTCTTTTATTCTTAACCGTAGCCTATTTGTACTGTGCACCAGAAGCAGCGGCTATGTATGCTATTTAGAGAGAGAGCCCGCGTATGTGTCAGTAAATGCAACTTTCAGCATGTGTATTGATGTGCAACAGTGAGCATCTTTAAAGTATGATTAAATTTTGTGTTAAATTATACCCTGCACTATAAAGCCTGAAACCACCCATCAGCGCTGCCGCAGAGTTGAAAATCCTTGTAGCTAGCATTCTGGCTACGCAGCTAAAAACAACCTGCACCTTTTCCACGCCGCCACCGGCACCATCACTATGTTGAGTTACTCCGTCAACCAGCTGGTGAATCTCAGTTTCCTCACTCCAGCGTGCACTGCAGTGATTAAACAACTAGGACTTCTCCGCCGTCCGCGCTATATCCATTGAAGTTCCCGCAGAAAGTTTTTCTGCTCACAGACAAGTCTTACCATCCCGGTTCTCTGGTCAGAAATGCGAACTGTCGATCCACGCATACGTCATCAGAATGCTGTCTCCTACCGGAGAAGTAGTTTGGACGTCTCCATGACAACACCACTCAGTGTGCTGAATGGGAAACGTGGAGTGGACTCCAGTCTGCTATGGCCAGTGCAAAGATTTGTTGCATCATCAAGTAGCAAAATCGTAATCGTACTCTTAAATGCACAGTCTATTACAAATAAATCCTGCCTCATTCATGAATATATCCTGGATAAATGTCTGGATTATATGTACATTACAGAGACCTGGCACCAACCAAATACCTTTTTTGTTTAAATGAGAGCTGTCCCCAAGGATATAGCTACCTCCAGAAAGCTCGCAGCACAGGGCGTGGTGGTGGCCTGGCAGTCATCCATCGAAGCGATCTGGAGCTATCTCTGCAACCATTAGCTGAACTGTCTTCATTTGAATGCCTTGCATTTAAATGGAAGTCCCCTTCCCCTGTGCTGTTCCTCCTCATCTACCGACCACCAAAACCAAACCCATCATTTATCACTGAGATGTCAAATCTCCTCACAACTTTCTGCACATCCTCCGCCAATGTTATAATTTTAGGTGATATGAACATCCACGTTGACACCCCCTCTTGCCGTTTTGCAGATGAATTTCTTCAACTACTGGACTGCTTTAACTTAAAACAACTTGTTGGTGTCCCCACCCACACCAGGGGGCATATCTTGGACCTGGACATTACAAACTCTGCCCCTCTCACCAACTTGCAGGTGTATGATCTAGATGTGTCTGATCACAAGGCCATTTCTATGGATTTGCCATCCCCATCCAGCCTTTCCAAGCCTAAGCGGAATATCTGTTTCAGGAACCTTAAAAACATAAACCAAGAACTCTTGGCAGCAGACTTTCAACATCTTTCCACACACTTTTCATCAGCCGACAAAGCAGTGTACTACTACAACAGCCATCTGAGCAGCCTCCTGGTACTTCATGCCCCTGTTAAAACAAGAACAGTCACCTTCACCCGCTCAGCACCCTGGTTCACAGATGGGCTTCGTAAGATGAAGGCAGTAGGGTGGGTCCTTGAGCTGCATTTCAGAGCCTCTGGCCTCACTGTCCACAAACAAATTTACCGGGAGCAAAAACAAAAATATGCACAATCCCTCAAAGAGGCAAGGTCACAGTTTTACTCCGATGCCATCAGAAACAACCCAGGAAATTCCAAGCAGCTTTTTTCCACTATAAACCACCTTCTCAAACCACAATCCCCCCCCCACTTACTGCCACTACAGAAGAGCAGTGCAATAAATTCATGGATTTCTTCACATCAAAAACTGCACATTCGCTCTGCTCTTTCTGGTCCTCCCACCCAAACTGTTCCCCCAACTTATGCCATCTCCAAACCCCTAAACTGCTTTCCTGAGGTTTTATCAGAAGAGGTGCAGAACATCATCAGGAAGATGAAATCCTCAGCCTGTCCCTTGGACCCTCTCCCATCATCCCTGGTAAAAACCCATATACCTGTCCTAAGTCCCCTGATCACCGCTGCTATAAATAACTCCCTCCAAACTGGTCACGTTCCCCCTGTCTTAAAAAATGCCATTATCACACCATTGCTTAAAAAACCCACTCTTGATCTGGAAGTCCTATCCAACTATAGGCCCATCTCCAATCTCCCCTTCATATCAAAAGTACTTGAGAAAGCAGTTGCCACCCACCTTCAGGACCACCTCAAACATAATAACCTCTTTGAAAAATTCCAGTCAGGTTTCCGCTCTGCCCACAGTACAGAGACTGCCCTAGTCAGAGTCACAAACAACCTCCTCATATCATCCGATTCTGGCACTCCATCCCTCCTCATCCTCCTTGACCTTTCTGCTGAATTTGATACTGTGGACCATGGCATTCTTTTAAACCGGCTTCACCTCACTACTGGACTAAATGACACTGCCCTCAGTTGGTTCAGATCATACCTCACAAACCGGACAGAATACATCTCCCTGGGCCACTCCAAATCAAATCCACACACAGTTACTTGTGGTGTCCCCCAGGGGTCAGTCCTTGGCCCCATCCTCTTCATCCTCTACCTTACCCCCCTTGGCCAAATTATCAGCCGTCACAATATTTCATGCCACAGCTGAAACCCCACCCTCACAGTCATCCCCATCAAAACTCACCACCTGTCTGGAGGAGATAAAGGTATGGATGGAGCAAAACTTCCTTCAACTCAATAGCTCCAGAACCGAAGCCATCCTGGTTGGAACTCCTCACCAGACCAAATCATCATCCATAACTAGCATCACCTTTTCTGGCACCAACATCCCCCTCTCATCAACAGTCACTAATCTTGGTGTAAAAATGGACTCCCAACTCACTTTTGAAGCCCATATATATCACCTATGCAAGACCTCTCTACCACCTCCGTAACATCTCCAAACTCCGTCCCATTCTCTCCCTCCCAGATGCCGAAAAACTGGTTCATGCCTTTGTCTCCTCCAGACTGGATTATTGACGCACTTCTCATTGGGATTCCTAGAAAGAGTCTGCAGAGGCTTCAAAACATTCAAAAATCTGCAGCTAGGATCCTGATGACAGTGCGGAAACATGAACACATTACCCCCATTCTCCACTCACTCCACTGGCTTCCCATCTCCACCAGGATTGAGTACAAGGTTTCTCTCCTCACACATCAATGCATCCATGGACATGCCCCCTCCCTACCTCAGAGAACTTATCAACCCACAAAACACAACCCGTTCCCTTCACTCCACTCACTCAAACCTCCTCCACATACCCAGAACCAGACTCAGGACAATGGGGGAGAGGGCATTTTTGTGCTGCTGCCCCACATCTGTGGAATGCCCTCCCTGACACCTTGAGGGCACCTCAATCCACTAACTGTTTTAAAAAAGGCCTTAAGACATGTCTTTTTAGCAAAGCGTTTGGTCCCCTTTAGATGTTTTTTTTTTCCTAAAGAACTGCTCATTTGTTTTTTTTCTAACCTGTAGCACTTTGAGATCTTTTGATGAAAAGTGCGTTATAAATAAAATGTATTATTATTACTTGGGAAGTGATCCTGGGTCTCCTGCACCAAAGGCAAGAGTATTAAACACTGTACTACAGATCCCACCCTTCAAAAAGATACTCTAACTCACACATACATACTCACCTCGCACATACATACATACACACACACACACACACATACACACACACACACACACACACACATACAAATGACAGTAGTATGCATGTATGTATGTAAGTAAAGTATTCAATTTTGGCCTAGGCGGCTTCTCATATGTCTACCTATTTCAGTCAGGCATTTCCTGCAACAGGCCTGTGACATTTTTCTTTGGCATTACCTTAGAAAAGCAGGGAATTAAATTACCTCATAACATAAAGAAGTTCAACCTTGAAAAGCTGGAAAATTGCACATGAGAGATAAGCGGCTTAGTTTTTAGATTTAGAAAAGAAATAAAATGTAATATTAAAAAATCTAAACTTATTTGTTTATTGTACAAGATCTCACCAATCTAGCAATATTTTGGTACAACCTCCTGATTTTGTAATTTTTTCATAAAATGTGTTTTACCTGTCTTTATTTAGTTTTTGTCAACACTGTCAGATACAATAAAAAGCCAATAAACCTTATTTAGTCTTATAATGATTTAGAGCTTTAAAATCATTGTGTCTACACCATTGGTACACATTATATATATATGCTATTAAATGTTTAATATTAACATTTGTTAATTTTTTTATACTATTTCACATGTACTCTTTTACTTTTAATGTACTACAAACTGTGTTACCACCGTCTGACATAAAACCTGACGGTGTTGACGTCTCACAGTGGTGACAAAAACACTTATCAGCATGACATAAACGAGTGACATCCAGGACAAATCTTGTTTTCCCTCTGTTGCTAGCTACCTCTGGCCTCTACAAAAAATGCATGTATTTATGTATAGAAATAATGTTCAATACAAAAGAGACGGTGTTGACACATTATGGTTGTGACATTAGTAACATCAGTAAATATGTTAACAAAAAATAATAAAAAAATAGCAAATTACAGGAGCTTGTTTGACCATTACATTTAGTAAATATGGAGGGTGGAAAGGGGGTTCTCGTGAATATAGCTGACTATGTAGTTGTCTGATTTTATTGCTCTTTAGTAAATATCTGACGGTGTTGACAGAAACTTAGGACACATTTTGAGCAATCAAAAAATAAGAGTAAATATTGTTGAAAATCCACTGCTTCTAGGTTTAAAGAGTTTTTTCCACTCTACTCTTTCATCTGGCCTATATAATATACATTTAAAATTATCTTTTTCCTCCTTTTTATCAAAGTGAAATGAAATCTCTTGTCTGAGGACAATGGATTTTGTGAGTTCTGGGCTGTAAAAAAACAAATCATACAATTTATAATTTTTAAAACAAGTATATGAAAATGAACCAAATTTACGCAGAAAACCCTCAGATCATCAACCCTGGTTGTTTTAAATAAGAAAATGTTATTCATTTTCAATGGAATTAGCAGTGTTCTTAGTGGGACATGTTTTTGCCAAAATCTCCAGAATCAGAGTACAGTAAGTTCATGATACATTAGAATGACCCTGTTCCCTGAAAAGAGTCTACAGTCATGCTAGCAGCTCTTCTATGTCGTGCTTTTATACAAACATCAGCATGTTACCATGCTCACAATGACAATTAATCTTGAGTAGAAAATGAAAGTCTGTAACAAATTTCATGGCAGTCCATCCAGTGCATGTTAAGATATTTCAATCAAAACAGCAAATGTCATTTTTAAATTCTCAGTTCTGAATCTTTAAAATCATTACACTGATGTCACAGTACCACCCACACTGTTTAAATGACAGGTGATGTCAAAGAAACAAAGTTGCTTGTGTGCAGAAAAAACAAAAGCAATGAAAGATTATAAATGTCACAGCAAAAAAAAAAAAAAAAAGATAGCAGGGCAATTAAATTCAAAAATACTTTATATCCTATAAGGGACAATTTAAGGACCAAATGTCAAACTGTGTTCAAAGACTTTAATGACCCTTATGCCCATGACACCAGGCAAAAATCATTACTGACTTCCTGGACATTATCTGCAGGAATGTGGGTTTTTTTCCCTTTTAAAATGCAACGATGTCCTCACTGTTTCCATTAGCTCTGATCGTCACATTAGCTCTCTCCAGGGAGACGTGGTATGTCGTAAACATCAACCCCTGCAGGACTGATGACATCACTGTCTTTCTTGTCTGTCCATCCCCTCCCTTTCGACTTCAGTCAAAACCTCTAGTCTTAATTATCACTTTGCTGAAGCCATTTCACAGTGGAGATGAACACCCCCTGCAGACAGTAAACAAACAAAGTGAGCTACTTTCATGAAGCACCATCACAAAAGTTGATTGCTCCACAAAATTGGTTGCTGCCAACAGTAAACAGCAATTACTGCACCCATGGCTTTTTAATCTCTTCTATACATATAATTCAATTGCTCCTTCTCCGCAAAAGCTTCAACTGTATTAATGTGTCTGTAAATATGAGTCTGAGCCTTTCTGAGTAGTTTATTAGTGATTTGATATAATTTTAGAAACATCACACCAGAATAGTGTCAGAGAGGGTTAGAGAAGTTGGGTAAACAGATCCGGAAAAGTGAGAAAAAACGTCTTTGGTAGACAAAGCTAACTGTCCAAAGACGTAAACACTTCCTCTGCCAGCCTGTACAGAACACAAAGAAGGAATTTAAACATTGGACTGACAATGCCAAACCCTATTGACAGTAGAATAATATGAGCCAGCGGCCTGCTGGTGAACAATAGGTTTAAAACATAACCCTTTCCTGTTGCCAGAAAATCTCCTCATAGTTCCCTGAAACATGTTTGTCACAATGAGAGAGAAAGAATTAAAACTGGAATGCAATCTCCCACTGTTGATAACGTGACAAGTAAACAGATTAATCTTAAGGAACTTTCTGGGCAGAGAAGCCCTTACAAAGCTCTTGCTCTAACAGCATGATAGTGTTACCTTCACAAAGCACTGTTATAGCAGACATACACATACAGAGGTGCAGAGGTTGACCCACTCTACACATGCAGTTTAACTAACTCAAATAATGTTGACGCTCTGCCTGTGCAATCAGATTGCTAATGAGACTGTCCACCACGTGTGTGTTTTCACCTCTAACTCTCACATTGTCTTTGCTCTGCTTTCTTTGGCTGGAGTGCAGCCTGATGCTCTTGCCTTTGGGATATGATGTCAGGACGGACGTAGGGAGCACCTGTTGATTTACGCACAAAGGCAGGGAGCGACCTGATGGTTCACAACCCCCACCAGCCCTTATGTGGGAAGCATCTGAAAGCTGAAATAGTCTTGCTGCCTCTTACGCACGTATAGTACACCCACTGTGGCAGTGTGAAGCACCTCTCTGCAGCGTTAGGCATATTAAAGTGTGGTAACTGCAGTTCTCCTTCGGTCTATTTCACACACACAATGCTGACACACTCCCTCAGTAATCAGAGGAAGCTGGTAGCAGAGGTACTTTAATTCCAACAGGAAACACCCTCCATTGTTCTTCACTGGTAGCTAATCCACACCCACAAACTGGCCTCACATTAAAATGTAATTTTAACACCATTTTTCATTGCTGACAGATTACGCTTAATATAGCCCTTGTTTCCCATTTTACATTGGGAACATTACATACACATGAGTTTGATGTCTTAGGACATGAGTATTAATGCAAATTTGGCTTCAGTGGGATTAAAATTGAAGGAGGTTTTTAGTTAGGTCTTACTATCTGTAAGGCCTTGTTGTTTATTGATAAAGAAATACCATTTTTAGAATTAAAATGTTGTTTTGTTTAATTTTTTTTTTTTTTTAAATAGGCTACAACCTTTTCATTAGTCTTTTTCTTATGAATGTATGCACTGTAATGTCCATGTTGTGTTGACAGCAGGAGATGGCACAGCAAAATCCATTCCCCACAAAATGGTGGTGCTAAAAGCTTGGTGGCTAGGGGCTAGTTGGCAAGCTACTGTAGGCAGCAAGCAAACTGCAAACATGCGGTCACACAAGATGGCTAATTGGCAGCCATGTTCACAATTTAGCCACTTTCTCACTAGATTTGGCAAATTTTATGACCCCTTTAGCAACAACCCCCCACCCCATAATAAGACCAAATCTAAAACCATAACTCCTCTCTTGAAAGGACGCATCGTCAGTATTTCTCAGTGAATGTGCTCTCATCTGGCTGTGGTTCTTTGGACTGACTGTTTTCAGTGAGTGGGGGAAAGCAGCAGCACTTGCATTTGACTAAACAGCAGCCAGACAGAACGCTGTGAAACGTGTGACACACTTTGAAACACTCTCCAATTCACCAACAGCCAAATTCAGTGTTTCAAATTGAGTGTCACTTTGAGTGACTCCAATTATTACAGTGACCACATTAAGATCAGGCTACTGGATTTCAGTTTAAATCCAGTAGGTATAAGCCATAAATCTTGGTGTCAGCAGGCCCTTATTCTACGGATCAGGGGATAATGAAGTTGTAATGCTATGTATTCTTCAGTTCATAGATATTTCTTGTTTTGTGCATTTTATATTGTTTAGCCTAAATAAATAAAATTTTATTAAAAATTAGCCATTTATTGTAGCTGTACAGCCCATTATGCAAAAATGTTTGTGTTCAAATTAATTTCATATTACACATTTGGAATATGAAATAACATTCTTCGCAATACAAAGGCAATGCCACCGAAATCTCTCCAGTTCTTCCTGTGATAAATGTACATACATTTCCATAAAAAATGCTATGTTTCCATTTGTACTCCACACTTACCTTAAGTACTATCTTTAGCTATCTACATCCTGAACACATCCTCCAGCAGCTTGATTCATCACATGAAGATAGAAGTGCCCACACTAGACATTGATTACAATCACATTGATTCAACATTGTTGAATATCTTAACAGTACATGTATACAGTAAGTGGGTATGTATGAGTATGCTTCATGGAAATTTAGCTTGTATAAAATCTTGCCGACTGGAGGCGGCAGTACATAGTATACCTCCATTAACATTCAGTTTTTGATTTTGTTTAAATAGCTTTAAGGTTGCCAGGCTTTGAAAAAAAATATCTTACAGTATTATATGTATTGTGTGTCTCATTATGAACATAACATATGTAAAACCAAGACTTTTTGTGTGCACCAATCCATCAAATGGAAGTATTTTATAGTATTGTTTACAAATTTCCCCAAAGTTCAGTCTGACATAATTGCTATCAATGGAAACTGTGGGATCACTAGAGCTTAAAATACAGTTCTGTGGGTTTGATGAATATTTGAGTTTTTAATGACTGACCCACTGGCAAGTGAGTGACTTAAGGATTTTTATTCATCACTTGCACACCACTGTGCAGTGAAATATAAAAATGAGATGAAAGGGATTAAATTCTAGCTCCCTTACCTGACTCAATGAAAAAAAACATATTGTGGGTACGCCACAACACTCTACACTCTTGCCTCAGTCCTTTGACTTTTGTCAATGCATTCAAACATGAGCAATGGTCATGGGTGACTTATACCTCTCATCACTGATTTCCTGATCAGCCACACCTGAAGGGCCCATCAGAGTTAAGTTAAAACTTCACACTAGATAAATTCAAGCTGCAGGAGGAGCTAATCAGCAGAAAACAAAGGGGTGGAGGCAAGAGCACAGAGAGAGAAAAAAGTGGAGGCACAAAGAAAAGTTGGTTCCTCAGATTTTCACCGTTGTCTCTGACAATACACTGGTTTTTATGCCTGTTGGGATAGAACATCACTTTAGTCCTCCATAAAATTGTTTTTTTTCCTTAGACACATAAGGAGAACTTAACTTGTTCACTTCTTATTGTACTGACACAATGGATGGAACAGTGTATGAAATGTGCAAACAATGTTGGCCTAATTGCCACACCTTATTTTGAAACTGCATTCCACCAAACTGGTCCTGTGTGTCAAAAATAAATCATTGTGAACTTGCAGAGAACAGGTGAGTATACAAAGGAGATGTCATGTTTATTATCGTATTTATGATGTATGCCACACTGATGTACTGTAGGAAAGCTGCATCTGGGAAAACTTAGCACTGAGGCCATTTAATTTTCTTTTTCCTTAAAAGCTCTGAATTTCCAAAATGCCTAAATATTAACAGACTCCACAGGAACTCATCACCAACATGTCTGAAGTGTGCCAAAGCAGGCCGTGTGATAGTTTTGTCTAAAGAAGTCTCTGTTCCTAATCTCAGTGAGACTGAAGAGTATCTGGTATCTGGTTCAAGGCCACAACATCTATAGGGGTGAAAGGGGAGGTCTTGTTTTGACACCATGGGACAGCTTGCTTTGTTCTTACTTATCTCTCTTTTTTTTAGTTAAACCCCTACATACTGTTTCCCTGTGATGTCTGGGTGTAAGATAGTGGACCATAAAATAACACTCTGCTTATCTGAGGGGATAGCAGAGTCTTCCTTTGGGTTGTGATTTGTAAACATATGCTGCTCAGTGCTTGTCTTGTGATCACCCCAGAGCACTTTGACAATTACTGATAAATGTGCCACCACCAATACAGATAAAAAGAAGAGATCCAGTCAGACAGATGGAGGAGGAAAAATGTAAAATTACTACAGTGTACCTACCTGTAACTAAAATTCAGTACAAGCCAGAAAATAAAAGAAGCTCCACATCAAAGGTGCCACTGGCTAAAGCACATAAATACAATCATCATTACATTACTGGTTACATCCAGCAGTTGAACTTCAATTAAAAAAAACAAAAACACATTTCTACCGGCTGTTTATATGGCAGACAGACTTAAATGTAACTTCATCTTCTGTTTCAGTGGATGGGACAGTTTTTAATGCTGCTTTGAAACATAAAAACAGACCGACAATGTCACTCTTAAAAAGAGGAAGAGACTTACCGACATTTTGCTAACTCCCGTGTTTTAGCAGGTTAAGCAACGTTTCTGTTGAGTTCTGCAGCAGCATTGCCATAAAAACTCAAAATGATTAAAGTTAACTGAGTTGAGTACTTTGGGTTTTTTGTAGCAACTGTGCTTATTTGTTTCTATTCTTCTAAAAAATGCTGCTGTTTTTAGGTAATGTAGGAAAGAGAAGGAAAATGTGCAGAGTCTAAAATAGGATTGTAAAATAAACTAAGATTGAATTGGTTGGTGCACCCGGCCCTTAGAATAGTTGAGTCAAACTAGCTATGAGTAAACAAACAGCTCTTTAAATTGTGAACTTAAAAGAACTATCAAAGAAAACACTCCACAGACAGATTTACTGTATCATAATGGACTGAAACTAAATACATGATTTAAAGTTTATTGTCAGAAGCAGGGATGGGAGGGTTATTTAATTACTTAAATTAATTACTAGACCTTTTACTAAAATTATTATTAACTTGTTTAAAAATGTAATCAGTAACATAATCCAAATACCACAAAGTGAAAGTAATGTAATCTGATTACTTTAAGTTACATTTGGATTATGACAATGCCAAATAGGCAAATGAAGACAAGAGAGTATCGATAATGCGTTGTCTGCTTAGTGTATTTTAAGAGAAACATAGAATGACAAAATCTCCCATTCCGAAAATCCATGTTTTAATATCACCACTGCCCTATTAGTCCCAAAAAATGTGTTTTCGGTACTCAGGTGTAGCACCTGATTGCATCTTGATGGAGAGCTGTAATTTTTGCTAATCCGCTAACTGTAGCCGATCTGCCTATATCTTTGGTTAGTTAGCCCAGTGATGCCAAGAGCCAAACCCGGGAAGAAAACCACCTCGGTACTGTATTCCCAGTAGTTACTGGCCTCTGTCTGTCTCGGAGGCTGTGCTCAGTTCAGGCGCAGCTCCGGTGTTCACTCACTGATGACTGGAACCAGTCATAGGGTGGGGGCGTAATGTTAACACACACTCGGTGCTACTGGCGAATGTAAATGCCAATCAATATCTGCAACACGTCCCTCCCTAGTTTTGGGTTTTTACAGAAACACATACATATATCATAGACTGTATATAAAAATACATATATGGAGGCAAATAGCACTGTGTTTTCTGTTTCATGTAAACTTTCTGCTTAAAGTAATCCTTATGAGTAATTTTTTAAAATTTACCTGTAATCTGATTACATATTTATTTTTTGTACTGTAACGGAATACAGATACTTTTTTTTGTATCCTGATTACGTAATGCGTTACTACCCAACCCTGGTCAGAAGGATCTGCTTTCATGAACATATGCAAAAAGCTATTAGATGTTTGACAATAAATATATTCCACTTCTATCGGTATTCAATCCTTCCTTCTATTTCAAGGCTAAAATGATGCAGTTGATATATTGTCTCCTTCCTGAAATTGTCAAAACGCTGCACGTATCCATTACAGTTCATACCATCCACTTTATCTTATGAGCCTTTGCCCCTCCAACCCCTCCCCACCATGCCGTCCCTGGGTGTATTGTTCCCGGAGAGCCCTTGTGATTTGCTGTGCAGTGCTTGAGATTATATTTCAGCCTGAGGCTTTGGAGAGGCCATATGTCTTGGGAGAGCGAATATGGCTCTACTGGGGGAAGGCCAAACAAGTAACCACCGACTGGCTCTCCTTCTAATCCCATTGAATAGCATTAAGAGGTGAGAAACTCTATCGCACATAAAAAGACAGAGGCATTTTACACACTCTGCACCAAGATCCCAGCTTCCCACAGCAGGTCTACAACAGGAATTAATGGGCTTGTAGCATTTTGTAGCAATGTTTGCCCAAAACAACATGAGATTTGCATGAAAGCCTTTCGACAAAAAGATGGAGAGCACGACATATTTTCCCTTGGCTGCGCTGAGCAAAGGATTAGTTCAACACCTACCTTCATAATGGTGTTTGATACAGTTTGCTAGGCTTGACTCATGACAACCACAACAATGTTCAGTCTAAAGCTGTGTCCAAATTCATTACTACGTACTTATTCAAGTGTGGTTAGGAGAATTTTGTGTGGTCATGTGACACAATTAAGTCTACATTTGCTGTTTTTGGAGTGTGCTGTCGATGGATACTTTTGTTCCACCGTGCAGTGCACATAGGATATGGAGAAAGGGGAACAGTGGTGAGACATCCCAAGGATTATTTTAGGAAAAAAGTTTTTAATCTCTAGACAAGTTAAATCAAAACTGGGCCACATTTGGTAAAAAGTGTTTCTTTCTATTAGTCAACTGTGCAATATACGTCTTAAAATTTCCTCTTTAAGAGGAGTTTAGGATAGTGTGTGCAGAGTGGTGCACAGAGAACAGCCTCCTGTTCAGCATCAGCAAAACCAAGGAGCTGACTGTTGATTTTATGAAAAAGGAGACAAAGACACACATCAGTTGAGCTGAGGTGGAGTAGGTGAACAGCTTCAGGTTCCTGGGAATCAGCATCACAGAGAATCTGACATAGTCATCTCCACGCTGGTGAAGAAAGAAACGACTGTATATATTATATTATTATAAGACAACTTAAGAAGGCTAAATTCCCTTGCCAAATTCTTGTCAACTTTTACAGATGAGCAAGAGAAAGCATCCTAACGGCGCACGGCGCAGGACCAGAGAGCTCTGCAGTGGGTGAATAAAACGTTCAGAAGATCACTGGTATACTGGATATTGGTGAGTGAAGGTTCCTGCACAGAGCCCAAAGGGTATTAAAGGGATACAATGCAATTCTGCAGAAAGTTTGTTGATAAACAAACTCATGAATGCGCATTGCCATGGTAACCGGCCCTTCATGTATTTCTGTGAGATCAGGTTGCAGAATCCACAGCGTCTGCTGTTGGAGAGCAAGTTAGCCTCAATAAGAGGGCATGTTTTAGCAGCACTGTAGAAGGTGTGACAACAAGCCTGTCAATATTTAAATATGTATTGAAGCACAATACTTTTCTAAGCCTAAATCTAAGATACAGAGTCTAGTTCATTTATCGGTAGGATTATCGAGAGGAATTTCAATAGCTACAATTAGTGAACAAACATCACCAAACAAACAATATGTGTAAGCTCCCGAACGCAGCATCCAAAACACAACAGAGTAAAAAACTAGACTATTTCAAACCTGTTATTTGAAATAGTTTGTACAAAAATACAGTGACTGAAAAGAGTTGGGAAGCACAGGAGCGACAGAGCCAAAGTCAAAGCTAACTTTGGGGCTAACCTCCTTCACTCTTTATTCAACAGTTGGCAGCAACACACAGGAGCTCCTCTTTAGTCCTGAGAAGCTGCAGTCTTTATTCACCAGCCACTGTAACTTCTACTGTGCATTCACCACTGAACAAGCCATATTGCTGACCCGTTTCTCTCTATTCACCGGGGCTCGGTTCACACTGGTTCACTCACTCGCTCCTTCTATAGGCCCATTTATACTCCTGCGTAGGGTAGCCTATGGCGTAGGTACGCACATAGCCATGCATTTATACTTGTGCGTAGGTGTGTCCTTCATTATGCAAATTACACCCCCAAACAGTAGTCGGCGGTAACGCTACAGCGTCCACTGTGTTGACTTCTGCCGGCCGAGCAGGTTAACTTCTGGTTTAGCGCTCCGCTAAAGTAAATGAGGGTAAAATTGTATACGTGCAGCTGGTGTAGCCTTTTCAAATGTTACTGACCAAGTGGATGACATTCTGATAGTGAAACTAGTCATTTGGCTCAGGTTGCAACCATCAAATATATTGATTCACTGTGTTACACCGTTACTGTGTTATACCGTTTTGGCCACTAGTAAATGTTACTTTAAAGCGCGGAGTACTTCCGGTCGGCTCGGAGGCATTGCGACTCGACGTGTAGTTACATTTTGGAGGAGGTGCACGTCAGCCTCTGCATAGCCCCGTAGCCTACGCCGTCGATTTGACGCAGAAGTATAAATTGCACTTATTCCTCCTCAACCGCACACATACTGACCGCTGCGGCTAAGCTAACAAAGCTAACCAGCTTGGATCATCACAAACATGACAGACAGACAGATAAGATGGTAACACTGAACCTGTCGTTTATGTGGAAAAGCAAAGCTAACTTTACTCACCTGTCCAGCAGAAACAGAGCAACCTGAGCATCGGTTTTCATTCCTTTCAAATCTTGTAGATTTATCCAGCATTGAAACCCCTCACAGATGTTAGCACTTGTCTTCCCCTCGCCTGGTCATATAACTTGTCTCACAATTCCTCAGACCTTTCTTTCTGTGGCTGTTTCTGTCATCTTCACAGCTAAAGTCCCGCAATGAGTCCAGCATGTTCATATCGCTGTTTGTTTACATTCTCTCTCCCACTGCTTCGAGTGCGCCACCACCGCCTGCTGCTCGCTCCGAGCAGCTTTGTTTGTGCTCAATTTACAGACCCTAGGGCTGTGTAGGAAAACCGGATTTTTTTTCAGAGCACACAAAAAACCGAGAGCTTCCGACCCATGAGTAAATATTCGCCAAATTTAACAAAAAATGTATTGGAAAGTACCCCTTTAAAGAGCAGTACCCACCCGAGCTACAGCCTGTTCACCCTGCTGCCTTCTGGAAAGAGATATAGAAGTGTCTGCTGTCACACCACCAGACTGCAGAGCAGCTTTTTCCGCCAGGCTATGAGACTTAGCATTTAGCAATTTTTGTATACATTGTCAAGGGAACTTCAAACTGCATTTCATTTTACAACCCTTTTATAAAATGACGATTAAATGTACCTTGTACCTTCACACAGTGCGTGGAGCAATTGTGCTGAATAAACTTTCAGTCAATGGTTTCAACCTATAAGCCAAAATGGATGAGAAGTTCTTAAGTGCTCAGAAAATGTTAATTTGAAAATCTACAATTCCATGACAACTGAGCAAACTCCATCTGCTGATGAAGATTATGTGGCATTATCCAAAGCTTCAGAACAGCTGCCAAATGGACCTTGTGGCAAGATTGTTTTTTCAACAGTTTATGTCAAGATTATGGTAGTAGTACATTGTGATCGTGACAGGACAATATTCATGCTAAATATATTGTTGTTGTACTTAAATGTACCTTAAATGTCTTTATTTTCTAGACTTTTTACTGAGATTTAATCAGAAATTAACATATTACAATGATCGTCATCCCACTATGGCTGAGCATCTCTTAACTCCACTGAAAGGCACTTAGAACTATCTTTCTCCTATGTGTATGTTATATGTGTTCAAGCTCAGAGAACAGCGCATCTTTCTAATTAGTTGATAAAAAAGTTTTAAAATTGCCTCTGCGAGTGGAGTTCTTGAGTGCAGTGACTCTCTGTTTGTGCTACTCAGAGATATGAAATGTAGGGTGTCTTCATAACGCACGACTGGCACGCTAAAACGGTATCCAGGAGCATATTACTTCCACCTTATTAGCAACCTGAGAAAGCGGATGCAGTTCTTGTAGGAGAAAATTGATACTAAGTGGTAGGATCAAGTCAATGTTATGGTGACAAATTAGTTTTGGCTTTGTCTTTATTCGACTCCATCCTCTAGCAATGATAAAGTCTGAGAAGCAGAAAATATGTTAGAGGTGCAGGAATGTGTGAATTGGGCATTGCCTATGAAGCACATGGAACACAGTGTGCTTTACCATATGAACATGTGTTGTGTGTCAGCTGTGAATCGGCCAAGATCACACAACTGGTATACTGGTCCAGACATATTCAAGGATTCTGATTTGCCTTTGGGGAGTTGAACAAGTTTTTTTATCACTGATGCCAGCCAAGAGAGAATTGCTTCACTCCACTGTTCCTCACAGTAACTTTCAGGTCTCTAAAGGTTTGTCTCACTTCTGACTGACGTGTGGTTTGTCAGCCTTTCCCAGATAACAAATATTTGATCACACCAAAAGGTTTCCAGAGAGTCTAGAAATCACTGGTTGACATCCAGTCTGCCAGTGTCAGCTTATACCTGAAATCAGACTGCCTGTATTTGCATCATTGTGAATATGTGTAGGTGTTTCAGGGTTTCATAGACTGGAAGCCTGTAATTTGTTGCTGACCACGACTGTGACTCAAAGAGAAACACTGTGAGAACTCAGCAAAAATGGCAATGTAATAGTATATGTGTTCATGCTCTTTACATTGTCTTAGCTGTTAGTTAAACTGCCTGCTTTTGTTTTCTGAAAAAGGCTCAAGTTCAGACCAAGAAAAATGGCTCCACAGACTGACTTTCTTCCCTCTGAACAAATTACACTAATTTTTCTTGTTTTGGTTTTGAGTGCAATGACTTTGCACTGAGAAGCTCTGCTCTTTTGGACAGTAAATTCAGTGCATGTCAAGTCAGGTTTTGCTGAAATGTGACTGTCTACCAATAACAACCTCCATGTTAAATTTAATCAAAATACTCTCTCACCTGTAAGCAATCGAACTGACGCACGCAGAGCAAACAATTTAATGCAGGTGTTTGTTTAAGCTTCAGTGCCAGCTTCAGGTACGCATGACTGCACATTTCTTTCAGAGGTAACTTGAAGTTGTCCAGGCATTAAATCACTTCAGGCCTAACCTGCATAGATCTATTGTGCATTATAGAAATACAGTTGGGTGAATTTAAAAGGTACTTATCTGGTGTTGTGAGTTCTTCAATTATGCGTATGTCAAATAATTTTTAATAATACAAAACCACTTTGAGTTTTATAGTGCTGTAGGTCTCTAATGTAGATTGCACATTTTACATTTACAGCAGCTCTGGCTTTGGAGACCTTTATTACAGATCCATGTACTCCCACTACTGCAAAGAGTGTTTAGAACTCTTCTGAGATCTAATCAAGCTATGTGGGCGCTATTCCTCTTAAATAGTAAAGGTATAGTCATTTGAGAATTATGAAATAAATAATATTAACAAATACAGACAAATTAATAACACAACCCTAAAATTGTGAAATAATCCAATAGATCAAATTAGCATGTCACATTATAATTTCTCTTAATGATTGTTCCTAAGGCCACTTTTCATCACAGTGTGTGAGGAAAGACAAACAAGGCAGAGCCGGAAATGTGATTGTCTCTTGTTTCTGTCTAAATAAGCAGATGAATAGACTAAATGTATATAAAAGACTCTTATTTTGAAAAGAAGCAAAATGAAATAACATTTTTAATCATGAGTTGAGACGAGTACAAAGGACTGCTATATTGAAAATAATGAAAAAATAATTAGATAGCAATTGTGATTAAAAAATAATGTTTTTCAAAGGAGGCAGTCACGGGAGTAATGTGATCTCATAAATGTAGATCTTAAGATCAGATTTCAGGAATAATTTTTAAAACGAAAAGTGTTATCAGTCTTATCATCACACCGTAACCTTTCCACCACAGCAGTCATTTTTCATGACAGTTTGTCTCAGGTGAAACAACGTGGTTTTGGGCAAGGTCTCACTCTGGATATACATGTAGCCTAATTTTATACGATGCTGACTTAAAAACAGCACTCACATTTTACTTTAAAATTGTATTTAGACAGTGTTTTATTCACAAAGAGTTTTTTGTTTGAAAATCAGCTAACACTGAAGCACTACATGTATCTCACATGGAGATGGTTAAGACACTAGAAAACAATCAGCAGTGTCGTAAAATAGCAAGGAAATGTGCTAATTTCACCAAATTATATGAGATTACCTGATGAACCACTGTGAATCAAGCTAAATGGCTTTCAACTGCTGGCTAGAGAAAATACTGGGCTGTGAACAACAAAAAAAGGAACACTTCTTGCGATGCCATTATCATCAGCAGCAATTTACAAAGTCATCTGGTAGTTGGTAGTGGTAGGCAGTAGCATTGTTGTGGATTTAACTATAGATGGGGAAAGATCATATTTTTTTTGGACCACAGATGGTATTTACTTCCAATGAAAAGGAAAATGTTAAGATTCTGTCGTTTTGAGAAATTAAAACTGAGACTGACTTGGTGCCAGAGTGATGGATGTGTCTCTAATCAAAGCCTAATTATTTAGATAGATTTAACAGAACAGGACAACTCAATCAAATGGAGGATTTTCAACAAAGAGCTCCTGATCTCCTCTGCTGGCAGGTTTCTGTCCATACTCTTAAAGGCTGTGAGTAAATCAGAGCAGCAATCAGGCAATGTGTTTAGACAGATATTAGATTAATTAAAGCGCACAGATGTGCGTTATGCAAAGCTTTCTGCTAATTCATGTAATTGTTTGCTGAGTAGTAAAGGCAGGGGAGGAAACACTTTATGTGATTATGTTGTAATTTTCAGTGTGTGTCAAGACTGAAAGGGTGTTAATTCACAGTTTGGTTATAGCTATGGTTTTGTCTCCTCTACAGGAGCCTTTGTGTCATACATGTTGAGTTAAAAGTGTCGTATTAGAGGCAGTCACACTACACACAAGAAACTCTCCTTTTAGAAACAGTTCAGTCTTTTTTTTTTTTTTTAATCATATAGTAAAGTCCTACCCAAATAACAATGTTTTCTCCAACAGTCCAAGTATGTGCTAACATGTCTCTATGTAAAATAAACAGCAGAAGTATCCTGCTCAATATAAAATTAAAGTGGGACATTTGGGACACCCAGCGTGAAACCGATACAATCCCAGGCAAACCAGGAAAATCCCGCAAAGTCTGGTCACCGTAAACTTGCAATTCATCAGCAGGTCAAAAGTTTGACTAGAATACTTTGGTTTATGACTAAATAAATGTAAAAATAAATATCAGCCTCAGTTGTACTTTGTGTGTAGTTAGTGAGCTAATTAACAAGCATTAGTATGCTACTATGCTAAACTAAAATGGTCCACCATATACATTACTTGCTAAACATTAACATGTTAAAAGTGTCATTATGAACATGTCAGCTTTCTAATGATAGCATTTAGTCAAAGCACTGATGTGCCTAAATACAGCCTCACAGAACTGCTAGCATGACTGTAGACTGTCACTCTCGTAAACATTTTGATTGCATGATTCCAGTATTAACAAACATATCAGCCTAACACCTAATATTGTCTTCCTGACACCTAGCACTTTCTTTCTAAATGTCATGCATGTAGTCTGCAGTGGTGATGCATGTTTTTATCTTTTTTTAAGTTTTTTCAGTGCATTGTGCTCTCTCTGTTACCATATTCTTTACAATAAACCACTTTGCAAACAATGCTGCTGTGTTTCAGAAATGTGAATGTACTTTTCCACCATTGTAGGAATTCATGAATTTCCAGTAATTTATGAAGCACATGAAAACTACAGAATCTAACTATTAGTAGCCACTTGTTGTGTAATTTTGATCAAAATTACGTTATTGTTACGAGATAACAAGGTGCAGATTTTTCAAATCAGTCTCCACTTAATCTATAATGTAACACTGACAAAAATGACTGCCAACTTCAGCCGCCTTCATGTTCACTGTGATTTATGACACAACTTAAGCAAGTTTCAACATGACTTAATTTTAATACCGTACAGAAATGACTGAGAAGCAATGGTTGTTTGAAACAGTAGTCAAAACTGTATAGCATGAATTCAAAAGTTGTCTGCAAAAATCTAAGTAATTGCACATCATACTTAATAAAAGTCAATAAAACTCACACAATGTCCTGTTAGGGCACATCTGAGGATTTCAAATAGCTAAAAAAAAAAATAAGAATTACATTAAGTTCACATATTTCCTTTTCAAACTCCACTTAATTTGTCTGCCTTTTATTTTTTGTTTATTTTATTTTGTTAAAATCTGTTTTTTTGTTTTTTTAAAAACGGATTCCACAGCAGTTGGATATAGATTTATTCTGGCTCCAGCATCCAGTCTTTAAGATGCAATTTAGATGTTGTGAAAACAGTGAGGTCAGCCAGAGGATCCTTAGATGAGATATAAACCCCTTTTTCTCTCTCTCTCTCTCTCTCTCTCTCTCTCTCTCTCTCTCTCTCTCTCTCTCTCTCTGCCATCAGATTTCAAAAGCTGCTCCTGAATGATTTCCAAGAGGTTTATAAGGGAGCTCCATAAATCTGTCACAGAGTGAAAGCTCCGCTAAAGCAGCTGTGCAACAA
This sequence comes from Micropterus dolomieu, assembly GCF_021292245.1. Lineage (NCBI taxonomy): Eukaryota > Metazoa > Chordata > Actinopteri > Centrarchiformes > Centrarchidae > Micropterus > Micropterus dolomieu. Next base: position 6,448,846 of record NC_060171.1, read on the forward strand.
TGGCCACATTTATATTTTACTTTTCTTCCTGGCATATATTTTAGCCTGTCTTCTCAAGAGGGAAGGGAACCACTAAATCTGTCTCTTTTTTAAAAGCACTATTATCTATCCTCACAATAGCTGCTGCATGATGAGGTCATGAGTAAGTTTAAAAAATATACACAAAGCCAATAAAAAAACACAAGGGGATCATTCTTATTGAGTAAAGTAATTTGCTTGTAAATGATAAGGCTGTTCTTGATGTATATTTCTCTTATTGTCAATAAATTCCATGAAAAGACCCAAACCAACATTCCATCTCTCTCGTTTTCTGACTTCCTTAGCCTGTCTATGGCTAGAACTGAGTACAGTGTGTGTGTTCACTGTAATGAAGGAACATGTATTAGTGTGGCTTACTGATGTGTTTTTAATAGTTAGGGGACAATAACAGAGCTATATGGCACAGTATCACAAGCATTACTTTGTTAGTTTTGTTATTTTTGAGACTTTTTTGACAGTAAAAATAGAGAATATCACCAAGCTTATCCTTTGAATGAATTCTTCAATTTTCCCTTTTCAGATGCTGACTGTCTTTCTGGATTTTGGAGGTGGCATTATAAACCTGCTGTTTGATATGTAAACATTCAGATATTCAACATCAGGAAGGAGGCAGCCACTATCAGCCTCTCGGAGCTCAAATGATGTTAAAATGTATATGTGACTGTGGATGAGAAGATAAGAAATATGGTGAAAATGTACTTCATGCATCATCTCTTGGAGAAATGCCATCCAAAGCCACCCTTCAGACCAGTCAGTATCCATTATAGCTGAGATTTTCACAAGAAATTGCACTGCATCAGTGAGCTCTCAGTAAAAATGATCACCATAAGCTGTCATCAAGAGACTCTGAAGAGACTATTATGGACCACAAATAAGTAGAATAATTGGGTTGTTTGACACAGTAATAGAGCTTCATGTTATCATCAATAGAAATGCTAATTTCCACAGAATGGAACAGATGGACGAGGAAAAAACAAAGATTATTTTGATGGGAAGGCAGGATGCGTTGTGTGATACTACTCCATGGACTTTAAACCTGCAGATAGTCTCACTGAAATCACATTGAAAAGACATTTTCTAATCAATTTTATGATAGCACATACTGTATGTTACCACTGCAGGCCAAACATATTAATAAAGGTATATTGCTTTTTTTACTAAGTCACATTAAATACATGTTGTTGCACATCAGTAGGTGTGTGTTTAAAATTCCAACCAATAACATCTTGCAGGCTTTCAAAGGACCATACCAGTGTTATGTGTAGCTGGCTCATTGATTTATGCTTTTACACTGGTACTTTTTTACCACATGAGAGCAGTGACACAATCTGTAAACACAACAATGTAATACTTTCACCACAGCATACTGATGGGGAACATGCGAAAACAGTTGCACTTAAACATGGTAAACAACTTCACTATCTCTCTAAAAGTGCAAAGTGCGAAAACTTGGTAAGTTTCATTTTCCAAACCTAGAGTTGGCAACACTATTGCAGCAAAATGTTTTCTCAAGGACCTTGAAATTGTGTGATGTAGACAAATGCCTGTGTGACTTCTCTACTCTGCTGTTCTCATGACCATGACCACATCTGTGAATCATGTTCCCTGTGATCTTTCTCTGAACAAAGTGGCTCTATGAATCATCACAAATAATGACGTCCACCAGTGACAGCAGGTGCATCTCTACAATGTTAAAGTCCCTCTCCATCCAGAACTCTGTGATTATGACCACAGAATATAGCCTCATGTTCTATAACACATTGTCATAGTCATTATTTTGATCTCTACCATTATCCAATGGCGCAAAACTCAAGTAAAGACTACAATTTGATCTAAACAACTACAAGATCTAAAAGATCATCAGCTTCTAAAATGTGATGTGCGGTTGTACATTTAACTACCCAATACGTAGTTATAATTCAGCCAACTGTTTAACATAATTAGTAATTTTACTTTTGAGACTTAAAGTAAATTTACCAGACATTTAGCAGTACTTTTACTAAGTCTCAGTTTTGATTTTAGGATTTATACTTGTGGTCTTTGTACTTAAATGCTTAAATAGCATCATAGCATTTGTTCTTCACTTACTGTTTTGAAAAGTGCTGTACACACCAAGTTTAATGGTACTAAATGTTGTGAAATGAGCCAAAATACAATAGATGATATTGAACAGAATTATGTGCAAATTATTTTATTGAGTAAAATATATTCATTACATTTCTTTGTGCACTGGAAAGATATTTGTAATATATAAAAGTATTTCTCATTGGGGAATATATTTGCATTTATTGCAATTTGTTTCATAGAGTTCTTCAACAGGGGTTTTATTAAATTGTTTTGATTGAAATTATTGCTGGGGATAATTGAGTAGTCACTGTATGTTGAACCTAAATTATCCGCCATTTTTCCTGTGATAGCCAGAGCTGGATTTATTTTTAATTTTTGTGTCAGAGCATTTCATTTATTGATTCCAGTCAAGACAATTCCAAATATAACAAAAAAATGCTTCTGAAATAAATTGCCTACCCTAGCTTTAAGAAGTCCTAACTAGAAACCTGGTTTAGATCCCTCCCTCCAACGAAATTTTAGACCAATTTCAAAAATGCCTTTTATTGCAAAGATTCTAGAAAGAATTGTGTCCAAACAGCTGCTCACTGTACTGGAAAATAACAAAATATTTGAAAAGTTTCAATCTGGTTTCAGGAAGTACCACAGCACTGAGACTGCCCTGCTTAAAGTCACCAATGACCTTTTAATGTCTGCTGATGAAGGCATGTGCTCAGTCC
>NC_060171.1:6451690-6452265 GCF_021292245.1 Micropterus dolomieu
ACTTAATCTATAATGTAACACTGACAAAAATGACTGCCAACTTCAGCCGCCTTCATGTTCACTGTGATTTATGACACAACTTAAGCAAGTTTCAACATGACTTAATTTTAATACCGTACAGAAATGACTGAGAAGCAATGGTTGTTTGAAACAGTAGTCAAAACTGTATAGCATGAATTCAAAAGTTGTCTGCAAAAATCTAAGTAATTGCACATCATACTTAATAAAAGTCAATAAAACTCACACAATGTCCTGTTAGGGCACATCTGAGGATTTCAAATAGCTAAAAAAAAAAATAAGAATTACATTAAGTTCACATATTTCCTTTTCAAACTCCACTTAATTTGTCTGCCTTTTATTTTTTGTTTATTTTATTTTGTTAAAATCTGTTTTTTTGTTTTTTTAAAAACGGATTCCACAGCAGTTGGATATAGATTTATTCTGGCTCCAGCATCCAGTCTTTAAGATGCAATTTAGATGTTGTGAAAACAGTGAGGTCAGCCAGAGGATCCTTAGATGAGATATAAACCTCTCTCTCTCTCTCTCTCTCTCTCTCTCTCTCTCTCTCTCTCTCT
>NC_060171.1:6452365-6512426 GCF_021292245.1 Micropterus dolomieu
TTGCAACAGCCTTTTCACCTGTTTAACCCAAAAATCTATTGATCGACTCCAGACTGTCCAGAACTCAGCTGCCAGGCTTTTAACCAGAACAAAGAAATATGACCACATTACTCCTATTTTAGCTTCATTACACTGGCTCCCAGTATGTTTTAGAATTGACTTTAAAATTCTATTGATCACTTTTAAAGCTCTTCATGGCCTCTCGCCTTGTTATATTTCTGACCTTTTAGTCCCATACATACCAGCACGTACCTTGAGATCCTCGGGCAGAGGTCTGTTGTCTGTTCCAGAGTCTCGACTGAAAACTAAAGGGGACAGAGCGTTTGCTGTCAGGGCCCCGAGGCTCTGGAACAGCCTGCCCGAGGAAATCAGGTCGGCTGAGTCAGTGAACTCTTTTAAGTCCCTTCTTAAAACGTACTTTTATAGGAGAGCCTTTCCCGATCTTATTTGACTTTATTTTATCCCTTTTATTTTATTCTATTTTACTAATTTTATATTTATCTTAAACGTGTATTTTAGTCTTTTCTTTTCTATATCATGTATTGTTTTTGTATTATTGTTTTTTGGGTATTATTGTCTTTACACTTGTTAAAGCACTTTGTAACTTGTTTTTAAAAAGTGCTCTACAAATAAAGATTATTATTATTATTATTATAATTGTAAACTCAATTCTTCAGTTGGCACTCATCCTCTCATGCTTGTATCTGTGTTTGGAATGTACACAAGACTGCCTGTATCCTTGATTAGAATGTAATATCAACAACTGTCTTACTTCACTTGTCACAGCGGCGCCAGAGTACAGATAGCTTGGGTGACCTCTGTGAGGTAGCATGAGATGCAAGGCTGTGATGTTAAAGACAGATCTGCAACCTTAGTCTGGAAGTCACCCTTAGTAAAACAACTAAGTGCATTAGTCAGCTGCACGACCACTGGCAGAGCCCTAGTCGCGCTGAGGCCATTTTTGGTTCTGCAATACCAAAAATCCTAAATGTCATACTAAACTGAGATAAGATCCATGTGGCCACGATCAGATAATAAAAAAATATGACTCACTGATTTAAAAAAAATACTATTCTCTCTGATAAAAAAAAACGTGACATCAGAGTCATATGTGAGGGGAAATGTTTACAAATTGGACACATCAAGGTGCAGTGTGAATAGCTGTTATCTTTGTTAAGTCTAATAATACTCATCCTTTTCCTATGCTCTCAAGTCCACAAGCGGCAACTCGTTACCTGAGGGGTCGGCCTCAGACAAGACTGGAGCTTTTCAAGGATTAGTGCAAAGCCATTTAGATCACGAAAGACAACACAGCCACGGTAATTGTTGGATGCTTTGAGTGTATCACACTGGGAGATATCATATAATGGGCTTTTTCAGCTTTGATTCTTTCACTTGCGTGATGGCTAGCACAGAAGACAATATTCCAAAGACAAGCTTTCAACGTTAAAGCAAGCTTTAACCCCATACTAGCTGACATTGATGCACACCATGTTTATGTTTTCCCTGATTTGCATGTAACATCTCAACAATCTCTTCAGTTATGAAACAATTCTTCTTTCTAGATATTGTCCTTGGATCTGAATCTCAACTTGCTGTAGACTCCCCAGAATTATATGTAAAAAAGTGTTGTTTTTCCTATTCAAGGGTTTCTTTCTTCTTAATGACAACTTTCTCTCATGGAATCTTGACTTTTGCTTGTGATCCTTTCTTAACTTTATTTCTATTTAATTATTGAGTAGTTCCTCATCTAACTTTGAGAAGAAAAAAAAAATTCTACATTGCGATTCATATGGGAGAAAAAATAATAATCTCTACAATTTCAATAGGGTCCTTGCAGTGTTTTGTGCTCGGGCCCTACTAATAATTCCTTCAGTTCCAATAGGGACCTCGCATGTTTCATGTTCGGGCCCTATTTAATATCTCAACACAATCATAGCCCTGTGCTGTATCTCAGCTACTCTCAGTAGCACTGTTTGAGTATTACATTCTGTGCATGCCTTTTAAAAGTCAATTACTGTTCTCTGCAGTGTTGACAAATGGGAACAGTGAACTCCAAAGGACATCTAATCTCTCACTTCTCATTTCAGGTTTCTGGTAACACATCTAGTACCGGTTCCTGCATACCTCAGATTCCACAGACCTCAAAAGACTCAAAAGTATTTACCTCTGACCATTTTCCTGGCTAAATATTATCTCATTTTGGTTATCTTAACTGTGCTTTTTAGTGACAAAGATTTAATAGGCACTTACAGACACCTTTATTTGCTTCACTACGACCTCCTCTGCAATGGAAGATTTTAGTTGACTGGATGAAGAGAGTATTTCTTTAGAGATGACATCACGGACAGCCTGTCCTTGTATACATTGCAGACCTACTAAGTATGTGTGTGTGTGTTTTTCTATTTTCTCTGAACCGTGAGAGCATTTGGTGGGTTTTGAAGAACTCATTCATCCCTTCCTGTGGCGACTAAGCTCAGTCCTTACAAACTGAAAAGAAACACTGAATGTGGTGGGAGAGTTTTCAAGTGTTTGTGCCCACACATTCCCCCTGGGCCGTCTTACAGTTGAGGCATCTAAATCTATTTCAAAAGCTTACGTAAGCCATGCTGGGCCACAGTGCCAAGTCCCATCAAACCCATAGGGGTGCCTGGTGTGTGAATAAAATTTCAGGGAGGAGACAGTGAATATGTTTGACCTTTTGTGAGGCGCACGGTGAGGGCCTGCCTCCTGATCTCTCCAGGGCATTAACCTTATCTCAGAGTAACGTAATAGCCTATTGACTGCTGTGTGTATCTATCCTGTGGATTCAAGTTCAATGGCTGATGTCTTTTTCTCTGGAAGGACATTTTGGTACAGCATGGCCTTAACGCCACCGGTATTAGGGGTTCATTTCCTACTGGTACCACCAATGCTACCATATTTATGAACTCATGATGTGTGGGAATGGGCTAAAATGAGCCATTTTGTTCTACTACTAATTGTGCTTTAATTTTGAGGAATAATTGCTATTTACACTCAATCTTTGATACTTGTCAAAGAAGAAACAGCAGATCCTTTCTCTTACAAAAGAAAAGTTAAATTCATAAGAAATAAACCACACACCTTTTGTTTTACAGGTATAAACCCTTCATAAATTAAAATTTATAATAGAAAAAGTAATTAATCTGACCTGTCAGCAACTCTTTTGGACTGCAGGGGATTTTTAGTTGCAGTACCGTGGTTGACCACTGGAGCAAACTGGCCGAGTGGGGGCACTGTATTTGAATGCAATGCATATGACCAGTAGTTTATGGTGGCATTGTATGTAGTTGTGAGTTTTAATTTAAATAGACTTTAACTTAACATTATTGAGTCAGTTTGCTGTCTTTATGAATCATATTTAGTTGTGCTGGTTATACTTTGTTTTAGCTTGACACAGATCAATCCAGCGTGCAAGAAAGACACAACCATATATCATTACTGAGGTTTACTTCAGCATGTAGAGTGTGAGTTTTTGAAGTAATCTTCTCTTCTGACATTTCCTTGGCTGTTGCTTTTGTAATGTTGTCTGTTCTGTAACATTAGAAAGTACCACTTTAGCATTATATTATGTGTTTATCTTTAATTGTGTTTTAATAGAGTGAGCCTACTTAGTTTGCCTTGGGGCTACAGAATCATTTTACCCAATAAATACCATAAATACCCCATAATTGCCTAAACTTGCCCACAGGATCATCTTTGCTCCTCCACCATTTCAAAATGACATGGATTAAAGCTGTATGTACATACAACCCTCCATATTGGCTCAAATGTCAAAGTTCAGAGGTCTATTGTTGCATTATGAGTAAGAGTACCAGAGTATTAAGAGTAAATGCTAGTCACTGGGCAACCAACAGTCCATTGCAGCCATATTATTCTCATGTTTTATGACACTGTTGCTTGTCTCAATTTAAGATCCTTACCACCTTAACACTTTAATCCCAAAATGTTTTAATACAAAATGCAGGGAATCCAAAATGCAAACATAAACAAAAGGGAAACTTTAATAAAATTTTTTCAAGATACACTTGAGGGTTGATGGCTTTCTTTGCCAAATTCATAATGGAGAATACATGAATGAATCTCAAATTGACTCCATCCACGTGCTTTTTCCCCAAAACGCTTTATACTACTGCATTGCTAATGATCATTAATGTGCTAACATTATTAGAAGAGCTGACCAGTCGTCTGTGAATCTCATGTTGAATGTTAATGGGCTGGTTTCTGCTGCCGTTGGTCCATGCAGAGGAGAATCCTCTGGAGACCGGCACTCCAGCTGCGGGCCAGCAGGCCTGGCGTGGGCCATGGGCATGGATTGGTGCGTTTGAACAAGTTTCAAAAAATATTTAAACAACAGTAAAATTTATATTAATACATCTAAAAAGAGAAGGAGGGACTGGTGGTGTATATGATGATGGTGTATATGATAAAATTATATATTATTAAGCAAAAAAAATGATTTTAATGTAACACAACAGCGTTCAACCTTCTCTGCTAATGAAAACTGAAACTGCGTTGTTGTTTTGAACATAGAGTGTCTCGTATGTCTTTCCTGGGAAAATTCATCTGGCACAGTTGCACTGATTTGTTTGGTGTAATTATTGTGTTAAAGAGCATGGGATTTACTGTGGAAACAATGTAAATAAAATAAAAAATGAATGGCTGTCTTTAAAAAGCTTCTCACTTGGATTTATGTCTCATTATTTACCAACTTTGCCTTTAAAGAGTCTTTTGCTGTTGATCACAAAAAATGTGACTCAAAGTGATAAAAAATAATTTTAAATCCTTCAAAAGAAAGTATTGTTACGCAAATGTATTGATTGCAAGTTTTCGCCCTATTTAAGAAAATTTTTAGTACAGCGACATTTGGCAGTTAGTAGACTCTGCATGTTGTATCAATGTATGCTGGTAAAGTACAGAAATAGCCTAAAGCCTAAAACTAAAGAGAGCATAACAGGAAAATGCAATTCAGTGGTCGATTCATTATCTCCACGTTGTCTCAGTTCACAATTTCCATATAATCAAGTACATAAATAATCATAACAACAATGCAAACTATCAATAAAGAACATGTAGATGTAATCAAATGTACCATTTGGAATTAAATAAACCAAAAAGCATTTCAAATATATAAATAAAAGTCAGCATGCAGATTTCTGAAAATCTGAAAAGTGCAATTTTCCCCCATTCTTCTTTGCAGTCTTTGCCACATTTCACAACCAAACTGTAATTTTCAGGTCCTGATGTAATTTATGGATTGGATTTTGGTCTGGTCACTGCAGCACATTAAAATTGTTGTTTTAAAACCAATCCTGTGAGTGCTCTGACACAGGACAAAGTCAAGCTGACAAGGATCGCGCCTATTACTACATCTATCCAAAGTAGAATCTTCACTGCAACAATTCTTTGCTTCAGGCAGAGATGATTTGTAAATTTCTGACACCTTGAGATCAGAAAGTACGAGATTTGTGGGGCACTGAGTCATTTCTGAGGTGAACAATTGCAGAGGAAGTTTCTAAAAATAACTCGCTGTGTCATTTCTCCTTGAGTAAGAGTGGACACTAAACTTACCTCCTAGCCATATATTTCACTCCAATATTGAAATAAGTCATAGTCCAGTAAATGCCTGTCATCTGTAGTATTGGGGTAGAAAAATAAGTTAGCAATAACTTCTGTGGAAACACTATATGTACTGTCACATTGCACAAAGACAAACTAATTCACCACAGATGCCAGGCACAGCTCCAACTGGGAAAATGGATCCATCTTTCCGCTCCAGCTTGAAACAGAATACGATGCCATGAGAGCTCAGACTTCCTTCTCACCGGACAGACTGAAGCCTTTATTAGTTTTAAGGAAAGTGACACTTGTTAAGCTACAAGCCTCTAGAGGCTGCTTTAAAATTTCACTTGTGTTCATGGATCTTCAGATTGCATGACTGTCACTGTTTCTGGTGTCAGTCTGTTTTAATCAAACTGTTATTAAGCGCGTCCTGCGTCAATTTAAGAAGGAGGCAAGTTTAGGAATAAGGTTACGTGTCACACAACAGAAACAAGAATCAGGATTGAGCCGCTTGATATAAAGTGATGCCCATCAGCGCTGGATAAAACCCTGATTCTACTGTGTGCGGCATTTTGTCCTGCAACACAATAGGGAGCAAATGTAGGCTACTTGTTGCAAATGAGCATCCCAAGTAAATGTTATAAGGAAGACTATTATATGGAATACTATATGTAGACTATTGTATTGTTGTGTGACATAAAATACAGCTATGAGGAGAAATCCTTTACTTCCTTTTGCAAGAACACACTCCATAAGCGCTACAGTATTGTTAGTATCCATATGGGACTAAGAGATGAAACCCTGACACCACTCTGTTGTGGACCACAATACCCACTGGGAGTGTTTGACAGATAAGTGCTGCTCCACACAGGTAGTAAGTGTGACTCCTGTCCAACCCCCGCGATGTGACAACAGGTTTTCATATCAAACTGGCAAAATTGATCATTTGCCGTCGCCTTCCCAGGCAAATCATATGACAAAAACAAATAACAATATACACGGTACACCCAGTCATCCACTCTGACCTACTCCCTGAGACGTTTTGTGGCTCTACATCACTCTACTTCTGCATAAACAAGAGCAGCAAGAATTGACACGAGTTGAAATTGTTTCAACAAGCAAAAAATTCACACTTAACCAAAGGCTTCATGAACATACAGAGACAAAAACAAAATGGGTCTGGCAGAAAATAACAGAAAGAGCTGGAGTTTTTGATAACTTTTGGAATCAGTTAGAGGCTGAGCTGTCACACCCACAGACATGTTCGACACACACACAGTCTGTGCATAATTTGCTAGCTAGCTTACAGTTAATGTATGCACAGCCCGTCCAGTGTGAGAATGAACACTGCAAAAATAATCCAGCAGTCAAATTCACTGGGATAGCTTACTTATTTGCTACACATTGATTCATTAATAATTTGGCCTATAAAATGAAGATACAATTACTTACTAATTTTAAATTGATTTGTCTGTTCAATCAATGAACGGTTTCAGCACTGCTGTAGAATGACCCTCGTCTGTCTGTCCATCCATCCATCCAGCTTGCAAAATACTTTGGGGGACAACCAGTCACCTATTTGTTTGGTTATGACAAGAATCAGATTCAGAATCTGATTCCCTTAAACTAACAACTTCACTTAACAATTTAGGAGCCAGTGTTATACAGTATGGCTTATAATGCTATCACTATGTTGCATATGGGAGAAGAAAAAATGGAAATGCAACATTTCCCAAAGATTATTCCTTCTAACTTTTCATTTGAGTATTCATTGAGTATTTGTCTTCATCACATTTATTTTTATTCTTCTGTGAAGCTCAGTAATGTGTTCCTCCCCCTTTGTTCATCTGGGCTGAAGATGCATTATGAAGTAGCCACTCATCCAAGAAATGTACATCGATGATTCATCTTAATCTATTTTGCTGTACATCGCATCTACAAGCGTGAAAACTAAATTCTTCAACAGAACAGAAGTGATGTAAGAAAATGCCAAAGTGATTCAGTCAAATATGTCACACAATAAATAATCCGTTGTACACGGCTCTATTTGTCATTTTCCTAAATATAAAGAATTGACAAAAATATACATGGGCCAACATTGGGCACACAGATGCCTAAGTACTTAGACAGAACTTAAACAATTATGTTAAAATTCTAGGGCTTTACACAGCTGAAAACCTGGACAGCCTTATGGTGTCTTGTGCAAGAAAACTTGGTTAAAGTAAGTTTGTGGTTATTGTCAATACAGCCATGTCTTTAGTGTTGATTTCTGTGTTTTTTGTTTTTCCAATCTCAAGAGTGTTGCATGGGGGAAAGAAGGAGAGAGAGATGAGTGGCAATTAACTTGGTTCTCCACGATTCCATGTCTCTCAGTGGTTGTCCAGTGCAGTTTGGCAGCTGATCTACACTTCTCCCAAAAAAACAGTTTTCACTTCGCGCTCTGGCACAGCAAGTCTACTGCCATGTTTTGCACATATGTAAGGCTGCACATAGGCACAATGGTGCATTGGTGAGAAATTTCAGTCTACCGAAGTTGAGGACAGACAAACCGATATTGCCATCCCTAGAGCCATGTGGCTAAAAACAGCATCACAGTTCTCCTACACTGACCTCAATGCTCCAAATGGTATTGTTTCATTTAAATGCATGCTGTTCAAGTTTTCTCCTAAAAATGGGTCCAAAGGTTAGCTGTTAACTGGCCTTCTAACAAGTGGAAACATTTTAAACCATAGTATTATGAATGTCCAAGTATTTATGATGTTTTGGTATATTACTGCTGTAATTAGGGAATCACACGATGCTAGAGAAGATTGGTAGCTTCAATCTGAATTCAATCTATATTTTCTGCTTCCTGATGCATAGTTATTGCTCTCACTTTTAAATAATGCAAGGGCCCTTTTACTTAAAAGGTTCATCTCATCTTTCAACTTTGTTTTTACATTGGTAAATACTTTTCTGTTTAGCTTTCCTGAAGAGGAAAACATGACACATCCACCTTACACAACTATCTGTCATTGCTTTGTTTGCTTCAAAGGAGTGACGTCCCTGTGTTGTGTTTACCAATAAAGCCAACCTGGTGGAAAACACGAGTGCAGGTCAGCATAGTCTATTAATTTTTCATTAATTAGTTTGGTAATTAATCTAATCCTTTATAAATGAATGCTGTTATTATGGGATATTGCTACATTACACCATTTAAGTAAATCAGGACAAGATAGTCAATACTTTAAAAGCACATGTGAATGATGACCCTACACCTGCAACCTGACAATACAAAGCTCCAGTATGAGTGTAAAATGTCAGACAGTGACTGGTGGCTTCACGCCAGGAGAGACTTTCACACGTTTAACAAGGCAACCAGATGAAAACTGGTTTTCTCTCCTCAGAGTAATGGTAGTGTCAAACCTTCCATAGACCCAATTCTCACCACAGTAGGACTACCTAACAACAGTCCTGTGACCCCTTTCTTACTTAATATTTCCAAATCATATATATCCTGATTTAAGGATTTTAAAGAATACAAACTTTTTTGGGTAATCGTAGAATTACTTTTACCAGATTTAACCTATGACACCTGAAAACTTATTCACATATTCGTACATATATATATTCATATTTATTCACATAGCGCCAATTCATGATAGAAGTTATCTTATTACATTTTCATAGAGCAAGTCTAGACTACTCTTTTTTGAGACTGAACAATTCCCACCACTAGGAAGCATTTCACGATGGCAAGGAATCATGCATCTTTGTCAATCATAACTTTGGCTCTGATTCTATTTTGAGGTAAACACATTTGCAGACAGAAGAAGCTAATGAAAATGTCACTCCAGGAAGATTCCCTCTCTTTTTGTTGATTTAATGTTAGTCTTCACCAAGCACAGTTTTCCTCAAACATCTACCTTTTGCTGTTGCCCCTCATCTTTTCTCTTAAATAAAATATATAATTTATCTGGATCAATATTTGCCTGTTTTGCGAAGCTCTATGGGAAGACTGCAACTGTCTGTTTCAGATGCCCTTAACAGCTCCTCATAATAAAAATGTTTGCATTCAAATTCAAACATTTACCATTTAGAGACATCGTATGTATTATCCCAGTGTCTGTTTGTGCATATTCAATCCGTACCTAGGAACCTTTTGCAAGCACGGGTTTATCATTTATGCCTGTTGTCACTAATTTGCATCATACCTACATCATACCTGAATTTATATATTTTCTATGTTCTATAGACAAATTACAATATCCACTTATATTAGCATCAGCTTGAAAGCAAATGAAAACAAAAATAATATATTCAGGCGAGAAGGGGTTAATATGTTATTATGGTAGGCTGAGTGGTTGGCCTAAAATCTTTGAGCAGATTTTCATTTAGTGGAATAATTTAGACTTTAAAGTAGTGGAAAAACACTTATAACATTTAGAATTATAATACTTCAAAACACTTAAAATCACAGAATTAAAAAACAGTCTACTCGTCTACTTGCTCCACAAGATCTAAGGAGGCAGAGAAAATAAATGTTTCGCTTTGTCCTTTTTCACATTCACTGTGGTCTTTCCAAGATAACACATGGTCAGTTGTGACAAGTACTTGTGTGAAAATACCTGCTTGACTTTTCATTTTCATGAATAATAAGAGGAACTTTGAGAGAGTCAGGTGGTGATCCAATTACAATTTCCTTGTTTTCTTTGTGCAATGCTAGTGCAGCTCAAGGATGCCTTACTTAACAAAGATATTATACCCCCAGTGAGCAAGTCGCCAACTTTGTCTGTCTGCCTTCTGGTGCTGGGAAGGTAGTGTACAACAGATTTATCACAACTTAAAAGCAGCTGCCTGCTGTAACTAAACAGGGTTGATGAAAGCGGAGTTGTGGCCCTGAAGATCCAAATACTGTACACCAAAAGACTCCATTGAGCTGAGGTGGACCGCAGAGTCATGTAAGAAAACCTGCAATGCTGAACCTTTGTCTCCCCTTCTGGCAGTGAGAGTAATTACGCAAAACACTGTAAACGCATGATCGTGATGTCTGCCTACAGACAGAGGTGAGCTCAACCCAGGCAGAAATAGTTACAAAAATACAGAGAAATGTCCACCTTTCCACGACAAAAAAATCCATTATTCGGGTACAGAGTAAATGTAATCGCTAGATAGCCTACTCCAAACATTTATGTCCAAGATGCAACATCCGTATCAGGTCTTACTCCTTTCTCTTCTCTCATTGCTTTCTTTTTATTACCATAATCCTTTCTCTGAATGCCAAGTTTCTTTTATATCTAGAGCATCTGAAACCTTTTTGGATGCCTCATAGGTATTTCCCCCATAGGCTCAGCCATACTCCTAGCTATTGTAGCCTACTCCATCACCATGCAGAGGGAGAGTTGCGACTTCTCAGTTCAATTTCAGTCGAGTTTAGATGTAAAGTCCCTCATTCCAGCTCTAATTTAAAAATACTGATTAGTGCAGCATGGACATCAGGATTTCAAAGATGAAAATTTAGCTGGTTGTGAGATAATTTGGGTAAAATGAAGTGAGATTTTCCTTAGATTGGCTAAACTGACCGATTTCTTTCCTTGAAGGGATAACCTGTTACCTTGAGCGAGACACTGAATCCCAACTAGCCCCAAGGTTCCTATCTGCAGCCAACCATGACCTGTGCAGACTTGTCCAACATGGATGAATAATGTATTCTCCTGAAAGCATTTATGATTTTGGTTCAGGTCTGCTAGGATATCAGTGTATCTTAAAGGCAGGGCGATAAGTTCAGCAGTGTTGAAGTGTATACCTGTAAAAACACACTACATGCCTGACCAATACCGCTTCTGCCTTGTATACTTTACCACCACCTATCCATCACTGCCACTCTCTCTTGTCTCCAAATGTTGGGTATGAAGTGCATTCATCTTTCCTTTCATGCTTTGGTTCTGTAGACTAAGTGCCCCATCATCACGCCAGCACTCTGCCAATCTTCCATCTTGACTGATGAAAAATGTGAGAGTGCAGCGCTCAGTCCCACCTGGTGCCCCCCCCCCCCCATTGTCTTTAAGTGGTTTTAGAGGCTCTTGTGCCATGCTTTAAGGGAAATATCCCTCTGACAGAAGAGAAAAGGACAGCAGCCCCGTCGTATCCTGTAACTCTGAAACTGAATGTGACGCATGCTGCCTCTTCAGGGCGTGGAGACCACCGCTGTATTTGTTGTTCTGATGCTGGAAAAACAAGGACAAAACTCACTGCACTGCTATAATCTCTTGAACTCTCTGATTTACTCTGACTTTTCTAGCTTTAAACAAAGTAAAGCTCACTCTAAATAAAACAGAGAAAAAGTTTTAGTGGGGTTTAATTTTCAGTGGGGTGGCTACGGCTTGGAGGTAGAGCAGTTCACCACAAATAAGATCAGCGGTTCGATCTCCCCCAGACCCCAAGTTGAAGTGTCCTTAGGCAAGATACTGAACCCCAAATTGCTCCAGTGTGTCATCGGTATTTGAGTGTGTGTAACTGATTAGTTTCTTTCAGATGAGCAGTTGGCACCTTGCATCGTAGCTTGTGCCATCAGTGTGTAAAGGTAGTGTAAAGCCCTTTGAGTGGTTGGAAGACCTCACAAGTACAGTTCATTTAACATCAGTTCACATCAATTATACAACCATTTGGCAAATCCAAAATATCCCACTGCAACAGGCAAGTTTTACCAATCACCTTCAATAAACAAAATTACTTTAACTGACATTTTTTGAAGTATCATTCAACCTAATGTGTTCGCTGGCTCTACAGCTGAATCCGTACAGAGCGTGCAGTCAGTGAGGATTAGTGTGGTGCAGGTAGTTTACTGAAAAAAGTAATAAACTGGAGACCATCTTCTAATGGGATCACACCAGCTACACCAAATCGGTGTTTATGGTGCAATGGAACATGGCATGAAATCAGTTAGTTTGGCAAGTCAATATGCCTTATCATCCTGGCAGGGTCAACTTTTAATCTGTCTTAGATTTGGTATATATATGGTATATGTGTGTTTTGCTGAAATATTCCTGGTTTGATACAAATAATGTTTATATGTTAATAATTAAACTTTTTTTTTATCTGCCTGGATGCAATCTTGGCAAAGCACCCTCCCACCCCTGCTTGGTGAAGATGGTGCCTGCACACTATGTTAATGAAATTGTGTAAATTGAATTGAATATGGATATGATATTCCACTGGCAGCATACTTTTGACCATGTATTATATGACCTTAGCAGATTTCTCAATAAATGCGTAGCAACATATCATCTATCACCGTCCCAAAAAGCAGGGATCCCTGTAGTTTCATTTATGGTAAGTGTTAATTTTTAATTATCACCTTTGTTATGTAGGTGTTGCACACATAGCATGTCAGTTAAGAGCTATAGAGTGTATGCCCCATACCCGGGCAGGCTTTTGTAGTTTTTTAAGGATTTGATCATGTGAATGTGAGAGAAGCTGTATGAAAGAGGAAGCTGAGTTGACTTCAGTCAGTCAATCAGTTTTATTGTGCAGAATCACCATGCAGTGTCCCAATACACTTTAGAGAATACACAGGACAAAACATACACACTCAATTTGACTCTCCCTCAAGACTGTGTCACAATAACCAGCAGATGGCGTGTTGATCCAAGTGTTTGGAACATTTTCATTAGAGAGTTCCATTTCTCTGTAGGACATCTTCATGTACACCATATTGCAAAAACTATGTGTAAAATAATTTCTTGTTCAAAGTTGGAGACACGTTTTTGTCTAAAATATAATTTTGTGCTGTAGACAGGGACACACGGACAGGGATGTCCACATACATTTGGCCAGATATTGCAGTTCAACAGGCAGTTCAGCTGTATTTTCATTGCTTTCTAATGTGCCATGAGTAAGTAGGGCATGTGTGTGCCTGTTTGAAAAATATATGTATGTACATTTACATCTGAAGCAAATGGTACTGATCATGTGCTGCCATCCAGTGGACTCATGCAGGATTCCCTATTTTTAAAATCTCAAGCTTTCTAAACCATGTTTCATCATTTTGCCAGATTGCAGTGAATTCAACGACATATTCATATTTTAGTAGCCTAGAGGTTCATGTCCAATTAGTGCTGATGTACACACATGAACGGTATTCCCATTATCTTATCTTAAAGTGAGCAACTCCATGATTTACTTTTTCTTTATGGGTTAGAAATGAGATTATACGTTCATCCAAGGATCCATTCCTCCCTCTGTCAATGTGCATGTGCTCCCATGTATATTTATGGCATATATGAACTACCTGGAGGTGTAAGCCAAACACAGTCATGTCAGATATATGGGCCACAGCGGGGCTGCCGGGAAGCTGGGCTGCAGTTTGGTTTGGCCACCGCACAGCAGCAGCCATCTCCCTCCCTGTCAGCCTTCATGTGGAGGAGATATTTATCTCTGAGGAGGCAACAGGACTACAGTATGATGAATACTGTCTCACTGTTGTCAGATTTCTGCTGCAGAAAAATTTAACTTCTCATATGCCGGGCTGGTTTTATGAAATTGTTCCCACGTAAAAAATGTTTGAGTGGATGTGACACATTTGAAAAAAAGTTTGTTGAGTTCACTACAAATTTACATGCTATTGTGCTTTGACTTTATCTTAAATTTTATCACAGTTTCTTGCTTTTTAACCATTAATGGGGACATAGAAACCTAACTTTTGATTATTTGAGCCAAGCTAGTTTCAATCAATTTTAACCATGGACTTTGAAACTATTTCAAAATGGTAACTTTGACCTTCATTTACTTGTTCATGAAATATTTTATAAAATTAGAAAATTTTGAACTTGAAAATCTTCCTCACAAAGTCCATTACAGCAACATTAACAGCATGCTATTAGTTAACTTTAATTACATTTTATAAAAATCTTATATCTTCCAATACAATCACTTTAAAAGAAACTTTAAACAATGTCAAAATTGTGATTAAAGGCGATAATATTGGTAAATTTTTGTTGTCATTACCATGTTTGAATAGTACAATTTTAACATTCATTTTCATATGATCCTTCACAATGAAATTCCAGTTACATTATAAAGGTTAATATATTTTTTTTACTTATTTTGCCCTTTATACCATACATTATTTAGACTCTGAGATATTTGCAAGCATTTCCAGATAAACCTGAAATCATGCTACAAGATGGAGCTAAGGGAGGGACTGGCTGCACACCAGCAGTAATGAGTCATCTGTTCCCAGGCAGACTCATTACAACGGGATCAGAGAGATCCCACATTCCTAATCTTCTCCCCTGCACAGCTCCACCCTGCTGGGACTCTTGAGTCTGACTGCAGGCTGAGGACACCAGGCACATCCATACTGGGTCCTTTGTCACCTCTGAATAGTGTGTTGTCCTTTAAATACTGTCAGAGGAGGGTGAGCTACTGGCTGGCAGTGCTTGTTCCCTGAATAAGTCATTTGTCCAAAAGAAATTCTGACAATGGATTTGGACAGTGACTGAATGTACATACTTTGTAATACACATTTTAAAACACTTCATTCATTTGTTCTTTACCTCGTTATTTCTTACAAACACTTTAAACACTACAAGCTTCTCTTTTGCTGCAGAGACGTTGAAATAATACAGTTACTGAAAATCAAGCCTATTTATGGCCTGTCCACAGGTAAGGTCACATTAACCATCACATCAGTCACATTAGTGTTGTCTGATGACTGTGTTTGTTTGTTGCTAATTGTTGGCTGAGCCCAGCCTGTGTAAACATCATTATTCTACAGAGGTTCTGCCTTATCTGACTATTCATGAGTGACGCATCTGTCAGAGCAAACATGATGCTTTTCTACTGATAAGTGACTCACTGTGGGAGTATGTGCATGCATGTTTGTGTTTTCATTTTGAATATTAGGTGCATATTGTAAATCTTTAATTTGGCACACTTGTTCTGTTATGAACTTTTGGTTTTGTATGTTTTTTGTCTGCTACAGCGTAAAACTGATCTGTATGCTGCGTTCTCCTTTAAGAAAAATAATCAGGAACAAAGTGATAAATTATGTTTTTGTTTCATAGTGGCAGTTCCTAGTTCTTAGTCTATGGAGAACTTTTTTCCACACAGTCAATCAAACCACTTCATTTTAAACAACATTGCATAAAACATTTATGTTATTGTTCTATCATAGGCAGAAGGTTACACTAAAAGCTAACCAGCAACCTGCTACACAACAGAAAAGCAAAATAACAAGAACAACTACATTAGTTTTCCTTCTGATCTAACTTACAGACATTAAGTCCTGACCTGTACCGTATAGCTTCTTGAACGAGGTACCACTAAACATTAAGCAGGGGAAAAGGGCATTACTAACTGTAAAGTCTGTTTACAAGCTAGTTAGATAATTATCTGTTCAACTGCAGCACATTAAACAGAATGTAAACATACCTGCAAATAGCACTTCAGTCCATTCAGATGCTGGTGCAGTCCTTACTCTTCAATTCCACAACACACTGCTGTCTGTCCATGGCTTGTAAGCTGCAGCTCAAGTTTGTTTGTCTCTCATTCCCCGGTGGGGCTCAGCCTGCCAGCTGCTGTCAATCAAGAACACACATCAACACACTGCTGACGCAAAAAGGAGCATTTCTGACATTTCCCCCAAAGATAATTTTTTTATAAAAATCTATTAACAATACATTAATAATAAACAATAAAAACACGTTGGCATTTTTGCAAAAAGGGATAACTAAATGTGATTTCAGTCAGATATGAAGACTTAACTTGGTTTTGATTACAATGGGGTGTAGGCTACCAAATAACTGTATAGCATAGCTAGCATAGCTACTATGGTATAAGTGAGGGATTATTGATTTTTTTTAAGAAGGGTAAAAGTAGCTGGCTCTCACACCAAAAACATCACAGTAAAGGGCTTATTGGAGACGTTTTCCTTACCCAAATCAGTGGTTCCAGTTAACAACTGAATGCCGGCTCTACATTTGACATACTTTCTTAGATCTTAAAACCTAGTCTGCTAGTCAGTAATATGGGGCTTCAGGTCACACTGACCAACCTGCATGGTCTTTCTCAACATCCAGAACTGCCAGCAGCACACAGAGAGCCCCTATGGATTCTCCACATGTACTATATGGGGAGACCACTGCTTTCAAAGGAAATGAGAGGAGCCATTGTGATTGGCCATGCTTATTACAAGCCTCTACCATACCCATTGTCCTATACATTTTCTCACATTCGCTTATTTGTTACCATGTGCAACCTGGGTGCATGAATCCCCAGAAAAAAATTGACCATGCTTTGTGCTCTATGACTTGATTCAAGAAAATTTCGCCCATGGCTATTAGATCTTTCATGATCAAGAAAAATGTATTATATGTTTTGTATTTGTGAAAGCTTAGCAACAAACATTTAGTCCAAATTTAAAAAATTAGGCTGTCACGTAGTTAATAATTTAATGATACTATAGCAACACTTGGTCCCAGCCTTAACAACACTACTTAAGAGTGGCAGCCTCCAAGTAATGTTAGTCAAACCTCATGTACAGCAGGGAGATGACATAAGCAATTAGGAAATTTACAGTTAGATTCTCCATTGGTTATGGTATTGGACTACATTTACCAAGGGACCCAGTCTGCAGCTTTCACACAGTAACACTGCTAGCAAATGCCCTGTATGTGTTTGGGTTCACACACAAACACACAATGCACATTAATACACTACAGGCAGAAGACACACACAAACCCATCACCCTGACACACACACTCATATTCCATTCCACTCTGACTTTTCTGGTAACTGGACACCTGCTCTCTCCAGTTCTGACTGACATGCAGCAGTAGAGAGTCCAGAACCAATCCCAGCTCTTCCTAATTGGATTTGTGAGGCATCCTGCCGCAGGCCTCTAATAGCCTCCTGTGAGTCGCCTCGGGCCTGTTGTGGACCACTTCCTCCCTGTGCTGAGAATAAGGGACCTCCTGAAAGGCATTTTTGGCTGCACACTCTGATTCCTCAGAGATATTAGGCACTTGTAGATTTTGAGGGACTTTGACAACAATGTCAGAAAAACAGGACATATGGAAAAAGGAACAAAACAGGGTACAAGGTTCTAGCATTAGGAAGGCACTGCCAACTGATGGTGGTTTAATTTTTTTGAAATACTTCTTCAACTGATTTCCCGTACAAGCCAATGTTTAACTTTCAAACCCACACCAAGAAATCAAACTGTTATGCATTCAGCTTGAAAAAAAATGCAATGCCCTTTATGGGCCACGGTGGGGGCTTTATATCTTTTATGTTAGACTGATTTGGATAATTTGGCTAACATGCTTGCTTGTTTACAACTTCAACAGCTGACTTCTCGTGTTTTTTGCCCCATCAGAATTTGTCTACAAAAATAAGACCAAATTTGTAATAAAACGGAATTATTCTTTCAGGTGCATTTTGCATTATCTCTTGTAAAACTGAGTAAGTGCCACAGTGATTGTCAACATTATTTTTACTTGGACTAAATACACATATACAGTGTCATTGTTGATTAAGTAAATTATGTAATAATAATTTAAAGACAATTAAAGTCAAGTAAAATCTTATAAAATATAAAAAAATATATAGGATCTACTGGAACTAAATGTATCCATTTGCAATGTGAATAACTTTGGTAAATTATTTAAATGTTGAGAATGCAGAAGAAAATAGTACAACAAAGGAAACCAAGGAGTATTTCATAAAAATAATTCACACCATTGCTCATCAAGTCAACCCTAACATGAAAAATCGAGAGACGAATTTGTAGTAATAACAAAATATCTTTTGATTGTGAGACAGAGGGGGCAGAACAAAGTGCAGGGAGGGAGAGTAGATGTGTAACAAGGTGTTTTTTGCACATTAAAGCAACAAATGGTTTGCTGTTAGACTCCCAAAAATAAAATAAGAACCTGAAAATGTGTATTGAAATATGGCTTCTTTTAGAGTGACGATATCTTGGTGGAAAATTCTCTACCAGAATTTCTAGTAATGAGATTTGGTGCTACCACAAACAGCTCATGGCAATAAAAACGCATACTAGAACTAACATAAACAACATAGCGTAAACACCAAATAGATTAAAATCTAGATACAATTAAAAAATCAAGAAACCAGTCTGATATGTAGGTTGCGTGTGTGATGTGTGATGTACTGAATTTATCAGGTGAAAAGTCATCATTGCTGTGACTGTATCTTATCAATATTACATTGTCATTAATGAAAAAAAATTATTTTCATATGTTCTGAGGCCTGTGGATTTTGTATGACAACAGTTAAATGACCTTTGCAGAGTGATTTAATTTAAGAAGCATGTGTCAGGTCTTAAACTGTACCTGCACCACAGCAAACCACTAGAGGGCTGTAAAGGGAAAACTATCAACATCTTTGGACTTCCAATTTGGAAATTTCACTTTGGGCTTCCAGAACTGGGAATAAGACAAGAGAAGCTTGTCCCTTTTCCTGTTTTGCCGTGCCCGGTGTGCAACAGAACAGGAAAAAAGCATTTTAAATGTTTAATCATTAAAGAAGTGTGCGGTGCAATAGTCAGCAGAGAAAGATAGTATAGCATAGTATTGTAAGACTTCATAAGAGAGCTGCAAGTTCAGAAAAAGTCCTTTGTGTCTCTGAACCCACGCAGTAGTTTTATTGGTGTTGATCATTTTCTTTTCAACCCTCTTTTCTTTTCAGAGTGTTTTTTACACACCTGAGACCAAGTCCCTTTAATGCATTTTAATATAACTTTCAAAAAACACAAAACGTTGAGAAGCTTTAGTAAAAACAGTACTATTGTCAGTAAGAACTGCATATGAATGTAAAGTGTTTTAGAGTGAGTACAATAAGTATTAATGTGTTCTCCAAAAACATGAGGTTCTTTGTTTTATTACATTCATTGATTTTCTGTGACTTCAGCATGTCAAAATTGATCATGTTTCTGCTTTCAGGCTTCAAGTCAGGTGAAGTCTTACAGAAGAAAACATCAAGTCATCATTTCTTTTTTTTTATTTCAATCTGTTTCATTGATGTACATATATATAATGCTTTACATATAAGCACCAACTACATTTGTACAGTATTTGTAGTAACAGCATCCTTAATTCGTCAAATTTGTCTTTGCTACAGCCTGACAAGAAAGTCTTACAGTATAATAAATGATTTCTAAAGAAAACACAAATCCATCTAAGAATATTACACTGAGCCAGGGAGAAGGCTTATAAGAAATAACTGTTCTTATAGAAAAAAAAAAAGATGGACCGATGGTGAGCTGGTCTATCCATTCCAGAGGAGAAGACGAAGTAGAACATCAGTGCTGAGTGATTAGAATAACAGTGTGCCGACAGCAAGTGTAGATCTTTGCTGTGGAACATACGTGACTGCCGACTCCATTTTTCAGCTGCCTGCCGCTAGAATGTTTGATCTAGCTCTAGTTCTTCATGTCAACCGCAGTGTGTGTGTGTGTGTGTATTTTCACACACATACACACACACAGACACACACAGGCCTGTCCTCCCCCACGTGAGGTAGTGCGGGAAGTAGGGAGGCAGGGGAGGGAAGCTCTTATATTAATGGCTGCGGTTAACCTGAGAGGGTCAAACCCATTGGAGCTGTTGATGGATCTGGTCTGCAGGAGCTTTCTCTTGCCCACTCTCTCTCTCTGTATCAAACACACATACTTGCACACATGTGTGCAGGGCTGGTTGCATGATCATCAGTCTCTGATTGTCGAGTCACAATGTGATGATCACTGCTGTACAGAGAGATGAAGATGACGGGGAGAGGAGGGGAGGGGAGGTCAGGGCAGGGCAGTGCAGGGCAGCGGGGACACAGAGATGAGCAGGGTTTTAGGCACCGGCAAGTTTACCAGAGGCAGAGAAGTCTCTGGATGAGGTAAACCTCACTGGGTGGAGTCACAGAACCAGTGTTTGTGTGCTGGAAAAAAAGGAGCTCTGGTCAAAATAGAAACAAAAATACCATTTTATATGACTGGACTTCATTTCCTCATTCATTTACAAAATAAAATTTGCTTTTGTTATTGACACAAATGTCAATTCTTTCCAAAAAGACCCAGATGACTATAAAAAAAAACAAATGGCCTAACATCAATGTTTCTGATTTGCCAGCTTTATGGTTAAGATACAGTTATGTCCAGCGAACTAAAACCATTTGGTCAGTGGTAAGGAAATATCACCAATGTTAATGTTCGTAGGAGACAGAATGCAAACTATGGTCTCAAAGTCTTCACCCAAGCATTCACCTTGACATCCCCCTAAGATGTTTGGTGGGCCTTAGGACTTTTCTTCTCAGCTGTCATTCTCATGGCCACAAATGTTAGCTTGCCAGGAAGTGTTTGAAAAAATGAAAGATATTCGTGGGTTCTGGTGAGGACAGTTTCCTCAGAAACAGCAAAAGTCATGACAGAAATACCATGTAGTACATACATTGAACTTGTTTTGGTGGTTGGTTAGGAGGCTGCAGGTGTATTTTTGTTTGCGCTTGCAAATGGGTTATGGTTATAGCTTGGTTTGGTTTGTACGTTCTGTGTGGTGGTGGTGGTGGTGCAACATGGCGGATTCCGTGGAAGAGGACTTGTTCCCGCTGTAGATATAAAGGGCTCATTATAACAAAACATGATTCTTATTTTCAGGTGATTATACACGATTGAAAACATACTTGCGAATAATATATTCCATTTCTAACACATTAGAGATCCCTCTAAATCTTAAACACTGGACCTTTTAAGCATCGAGATAAATCAAGTCGTATATCATGCAACTGGATTCAACAACAGACAACATAAAATTGCAGGCACAGATGCCCAAGGTTTTTGGGTAAAATACTTAAAAGCGCAGAATAAACATATTTCTGTGTGCTGAAGAAAGAGAAGCTTTATGGATTTTTCTCACATATCAATTGTAACGTTTACAAGATTCTGTACATTAAAATGAATGTTTAATGCTTCAAACCAACTCCAAAGTCATGTTTAAAGACTGGATTACCAACACGGCAAAAGTGGACCCCAAAATCCCTGTCATTGGATTTTTGTAATTTGAGAAATTGCAACTTTTGCACTACTAAAGTGCAAGTATCAATTCAAGTGGGTTCTACATTAGCAGCTAATTTTGTGTCCCGGTCTTATAGAGCGGCCTTTATTATTTTAGTTTATATTGTGCTCACATAGTACATGTACCACTGTTATTCCTAGTACATTGTTATTTAAATTACCACAAAAAAGGGACACACTTATACTCAGAGCAATGTGATATATTCTAGCACAGGGGGAAAAGTTCTCTGGGTTTCAAAGAATATAAGATGCCATGAATAGTTACCTCTGTGCACTTTACTTAATGGGAACAAGGTACAGAGGGTTGGAAGATCAACAAAGGCCCAAAAAAGTACCAAAAAATACCTCACTGCAACCAGTCAAGGAACACATCCAACACTGTTCCTATGGACACTTCAGGATCAAAGCCTCTATGTTATGATGCGTACAGATAACGTACTTGGGTTTGTACTTTTGAATGGCAGTGACCAGGAAGTACCCCAAGGAAACAAACTTGTTTCCAAACCGAAGCATCTGACACAAATTACAGCCCTAATTGAATCAAGTCTACCGTTCCAATAGAAAGGGTTTCCCTGAGATGCTATCCAATGCCGACCGTGATCTCAGAGCAAAACAAAGGGATGATGTCAGTAAGGAAACAGAAGAGAAAGAAGACATGCTCCAATTACGTGACAGCGTGATAGATTAAAGAACAAGTACTGCATGTTTGAAGACAAACGTGTAGTATTGGGGCCTCATGGAAATGGCTACTATTGACGAATGAAGAGATTAACTGTGTTTAATGAGCTGACATGACTGTTTCCAAACTACAAAGGTTTTGATGGAGTTTAAAAGATAAGTTTGCTTAAATTGTATATTTTTCTTGTTGTCAACCAAACCGATGTATGTTCTTTCTAATGAGTATTGTCTGTGTATCTAAGTCCTGATATATCTTATTCCTATGTGCCTTAGAGTTCCATTATTGTCCAAAACTACTAAAAACACATCAAACAATTTGCTGATTAATCAGTTAACCCATTGAAGATAAATAAAAATTATTTTGATAACTGATTAATTGTGCATGTCATTTATTCCGCACAAATGCTTGTTTTGGCTTCTCAAAGGTAAGAATTAGCTGTTTTTGTGTTTTTTTTTTTTTTTTAACCACTCTGTAGACACCAGGAACTTGTGATGGACATTTTTCAGCATTTTCTGAAATTTTAAATACTAAACAATAATTAACAATTCAATGAATCAATAAATAATTGACCATATAATAAACAATAAAAAATGTTGTGCCACTGAGCAAGACCATGCCTCATGAACACGTAAAATCTTTATACGAAGTAACTGGGCAATATCTGGGCACAGTTTTTAGCAAATATTACTCAAAAAAGCAAATAGTGTTTTTTTGTTTATGAAGTATTTTCAGCTGCAGATTAGTACACATTTGTTGCTCTAGTGAGTATTTACAGCAGGGTGGTGTATTTGGGATTGAATAAAAATAAACTACAGTTCCCATCCATGGTAATGAAAGAACAGTGTAGCATAATGATGTGTTTTTAGTTTTTTAGACAATGAGGAGGAATAAAATATATATTATAGGAATATAATATGTATCAGACTTTAGATTTACAGACAAACACTTCATGTTCACAGATCAATTCATATTGGTTTTGGTCTTTTCGTAAGGTTTGCTGAGAATAAAAATCAAAAAATTTACCACACTATAAACACTATAATTTTAACAAAAAAGTGCAGTCATGATGACAACGATGGAGTGAAGTGACATTCATTTATTATGCTTCCACCAGATAAATTTACAAAACATACTATTTTAAAACCTGCCTCTTCTGCCTGCGTCCTGTACCTGTGATACAGAACAGAGGCAGACGACAGATATTACAGAGCTTTGCTGCAAAGCACACAGACACCTCAGTACGTCGAGTCAGTTTGTCTCAATGCTGCTCATCTTCAGTCCTGAGCTGGAACGAGGGAGGAAGATAAAAGGCGCAGGTAAAGGAAGCTTATTCACAGTGCTTAGAAATGCTATAGTGGTTTGGGACCCCTCCCTCTGGATCCACATGTACCCACACGGGGATCCAATCCCACAGGCACCTGGAGTTGTACTTGCTTCCCCTGCCTTTCACACTTTCTTTCTGTCTCGATAAAGAGGAAACACTGAGGACTTCCCAACCTCCATAAAAAAACAACAACAAAGAAAGCTTATTCATATCAGAGCTCTCACCTCCACCGAAGGGTTCATCAACCATCTGGTCTGACCAGAAAGGACAACAGTTTGTGGGCTGTAAAACAATGCACTGGACATTACCCTGAAAGTATGAATGATATGTATATATCGCTTTAGCTAAGCTACATGAAAGTCTAGAAAAACTCCACCTTTCAAAAGTGTCTTTGACTACTTCATTGTATTTTACTAATAGTATCAGTCCACCCTACTGTAGATCTGCCTCAGACCAGAAACACAGCTGTTTGTGTCTGTCACAAAGCATTATGGCAATTTATTTTTTAGTTCATAGCTTTAGATTATTGACTTGCAACTTTTAGAAAATGACCTTATTTTAGTGACTCAGTGAATAAAATGAGTTACAAATGATGCAGATGTAAATAGCAAGGCAGTATTATGTGAAATTGGCCATATCACTCCACAGCAGATTTTTATTCACAACAAATAAGTGGCTAGTATCACTAGATGGTCTTGTTATATCTGGACTGAGTTGTTTTGAACATGATTTCAGACTCTTTGGACAATTCCCACACTTGGTAAAAACTTCTTAAAAATATTTTTCCATACATTATCCACACTTTCCAGACATGCACAGCAGCCCTGATCACATGGCCCACGAGATGTTGGCCGTGTGTTCCTTGGCCTTCATGCGCAGCACAGCGATGCTGGACGAGCGCCTCTCGAACTCGGGCTTGGTCTCAAAGGCATGGTGGCCGTTGGCAGCTGGTGTTAGGAGGGAGTCTGCACTGAAGAAGTTGTTTAGGGATACATGACCAAACTGGTTCTGCTGATTGGGGAAGCCCACGTAGCTGTGGTCTGCGGCACCGGCAGCTGAACGAGGCGAGTGCGAGTAGGAAGTGACGCAAGGAGGGGAGCCTCGGGGCAGCATGCAGGAGGAGACCACAGAGCCACCGGGAGCAGGGCTCGGCCACAGGTTGTTAGGAATCTGTTGGGTGAAAGAGGGTTTAAGGGGAGAATGAGGATCCATACAGAAATAAACAGATTTTTTTAAAAGAAAAATGCTCTGACGTAGTTTGAAGTAATATTGTGTTAAAAGTTTAACAGTGGACAAACATGCACGTTTCTAACATACACAGTGAAAACTGTAATGGGTTGTTTCATCCATATTGCTTACTCTAGTGGTATCTGGGCATGCAGTGACTTTTGGTTTTATTTGCCCAGGTTATGATAGGCTATATCTATCTGTCCATCAAAATCAAAACACATCACACAACTCTTCTCCAGTACACCATGCTTGATTCACCATAACCATATCTGTATGTCCATACACATATACAGTATACACTGGAACTACTTTCTACAGAAGAAATAGCCCCTGTGAAAACTGCAATGTGTGTGGATTATCCAGATTAGCAGACACTGTTTGTGTACAGAGATGTTGCAGTTTATTTTTCTAATTGTGAGACAGATAACTCAAAATCTGGACAAATAAACCCGAAACTATCAGCATGGCAAGACAACACTTGAAGCAATTAAGAAAACAGGTTGATGAAGTGACCCTTTAAGGGTCGATGGGTTAAATGTCATCTGAATGCACACAAAGCCAAACAATTCCAAAGATATGATTTTAGAGGAGTTCACATAATTTAAAATTGTATCATAAAAAGGGTCATGCATCCTCTGTTGGAATTTTATTAGATGATCATAGTGCAGACATGACAGAGATAACAAAGAGGACAGAGAGGTGATATAATCCCATCTGGTCAGAATACAGTAAACACAACATGGCAGATTTTGAAGGCAGGAGCTACAGTTTACAGAGCAGCATGTCTTGAACTGACGGCTCAGTCACATTCAAATGACTTCATTCACTCTGTGGCAGTTCATTTGGTCTCATTTGCCAAGATTTCAATCAAACTGACAGATTTCAAGTAGCATGCAAATGAATTTTTGTTTCTTAATTGTATTTGGTCAAAATGAAGTCACTGAAATGTGCCACTATAGCTTTCTACCTCATAAATAGTATGTGATATTTAAAGAAATATAAAAAAAAATAATTGTGCCAAAAAAGTTCCATGTACTTTACATCAATTAACAAATATACCTGGAGTGTCTTTTTCTGGAGTGTATAGATGGAATCAGCTGGCTATTGCTCAGCACAGGACAATACCTTTTGCTAAATTATAGCTTACAGTAAAAAAGAAAATGAAATACCACAAACCAATAGTTGTTTGGTAAAGAGTAAAAGTCCTCTTTGACAGTTAGATAAACTTCTTCAGTACCACAAAAGTATGGTTTTAGCTTGAGAATCCGCTTGGCCAACATGTTCTTGACAACATGTGCCATCCATAAACGAGCCACTGTCTTTGCCCAAAAAGCAAAACTTCTGGCCAAAACCTCACAGTCAACAAAACAAAACAAAACTCTTTAAAACCCACAAGAATGCAATCTATGTCCACTGTGTGCAGGGAGACAAAAAAAACCCACTGCCAGCACAATTACATGTAGGACTGTCCATTTAATGACAGTAATCTGGATCAGCTGTAAGAAAGGGCATGGCTGGTATCCAGGGGTATCTATCAGAAACATGTGCGAAGAAAATACGAGATGGTCCAAGAGATTTCTGACCTGGTCTTGGGCCAGGGCATAGCAAAGCTGTGACTCTGACTTTTCCTGCTTTTTTCTTTTCTTTTTTCTTTTTACAATTCTACCTTTTTGAATACAACACTAAAGCTGCTTTCTGTAAGCTTAAAATATTAACACACACCCTGTGGCAGGAGTAAAAGGAGGAGCTGTCGCCTGCACATTTCCATCTGAAAACCCTGAAAGGGTTGGAGGCCTAATCTCAGTGTCTGATAGTGAACACCTACCAAAAGGAGGAACTGACATTCTGCATCTCCTCTCACCTCATTTTGTACCTGACCTTTGTCCAAACAGCAAGATGAATGTTCCACTAACATGAAATCTGATATAAGGCCATTCATTTCAGCCATGACACCTCACAGAGACTCTAATCAGTGTTTGGCTTCTTATCTGAAGATGGGTTTTATAATAAGTGATTTATAGAGCAGCAATTACACGCTCTGATTTACGCAGAAAAAAAACATTCATTTGTTGTGGCTTACATAAACTGAGTATTTTAGAAGAGAGGACTTTGAGAAAGTGAACACAACTTGCCTGTGTGTAGCTGTCGGTCCTTGGTAACACTGATAAATCATAGGTGGCTGCAAAGTGAGTTTTGGCTTGTTGGATCTGCCCATAGCGCTCTCTTTTCCTCCACTTTGCTCTTCTGTTCTGAAACCACACCTTATTGTAAAAAAAAAATTTTAAAAAAAAGAAGAGAAAATTTAATAAGTCAAACCAAATTCTGGCAAAACAATAAATAATAATTTAAGAGATACAGCAGCCTAAAATTAAAAGACATTACTTTTGCATTGGTTTAATAATAAAGTGTGTGTTGATGATTTGTTTTAATTACTAAACATATTTTGTGGCGCATTTATTTGAGCTACATTGATTAATTTTAATTGTTTGGCATAGCAACGTAGCTATTTCTCCACATTTATGTTTTATCGCCTAAACTCCTTTCTTTATTTTATGGTTTCTTTTCTCCACAGGCCTACGTGAACGTTAACAAAATAAGAGTCTGGTGATAAATTGTAGGCCTACCTGCACTCTGGCCTCTGTTAATTCCGTCCTCATGGCCAGCTGTTCCCTCACATAAACATCTGGATAGTGAGTTTTCTGAAAGACTTTCTCCAGCTCCTCCAGCTGCGAGCTGGTGAAGGTCGTCCTGTGTCTCCTTTTCTTGCTGCTGGACACGTTACTGTCGCACTTGTCTCCCATGTCGTCCAAATCCGTTTTCTCCTGTCCAGTTGTCACCGGAGACGCCCGAAGAGTGCAACAATTGTCCATCGTCCTCCCGAGGTCCGAGTGCAAAGTGTCGTCGTCTGTTTTTGGCCCAGCGTAATTGGCTAGAATGAACAAGTGATAAATGAATAACAATACATTTACAATTGTCGTGACAGTGCATAAAAATAAATCTGTACAATACACATTACTTCTTATTCTTATAGTCTATTATTCTTATAGGTCATTTTAACACTAAAATGATTTATGTGTGTTTGTTTTAAATATAAACAAAGATTTTAAGAAAATTTTAATAGCGAAAACGTAAAATTATTGCAATAGAAACCACATGTAATGAGATTAACTGAACGCCATAAATGTAACAGAAAAGGTTTGTACAAAAAAAGAAACGACATTTCTCTCAAGCTTTTCTCCTTAACTCGCACACAGATGAAGACTTAAGTGTTGATGCACAAAAAGTTTCAAAAGGTGTTTTTACGCACCGTTTTGGTCTCCGCAGGGCGAGGAGCGGTGTTCGCCGCTCTGAAGCCCGAAGGCCTGCACACATTTCGGGGAAGTCTTTGTGAAGTACTGCGCGCTGTCCAGGCTCTCCATGACTTGGTCCATGTAGTAATCGCTTGCCTTCATCGATTGGCTTTTCAACGCAAACTTATCCTCCATATACTCCATCATCTTAACTGTAATCCGCTCGCTTTAATCAAATGTCACCATAAAAAAAAGAAGAAGAAACTAATCGTCGTCGCGCACCGATGAGCGGAGCAATGCCTTGTAATGCAATAATTCGCCAATGGAGTTAATTTGCTCTGTCTTGCAGGCACAACGTCTTTATAGCCCCAAAGAGAATGAGATTCTTAAAGAGTCCCCCTCCTCTCTGAATATGAAACAGCACCCAACTCCTCCCACGACCTGAATCCAAACCAAACAGCAGTTTGAAGAGATTCTAGATCCGCAACGACTTTGGGAGGAAACAATCAAAACTGACTTTAATTTACAACATGTTTAGACATCCAGAATGAGGCAATAATTTATCTACAACTACAAGTTGTGACTGCAAATGGGATTTAATCTGATCACTGTATACTCAAGGTCGCTGGTCTCTGCTGTTGATTCATTTCGTTTTTGGGGTACCGGAATAAAGTGAATAGCAACATGCCCTAAAATGAAAGCATGGGGGAAAACATATTTAATCTTAATTATTATCCTATTGCCTTTAGGCAAACTGATTTATAGCCTTTTACTTTTATTTAGGCCCTGCCAATTTTGTTAAATCGTAGGCTATATTTCAAGCCTATAAAAGCTTTATGTCAATAATTTAATATTTACAAATCTGTATAGAAAAGCAAATAAGCTACATTTTAACGTTTAATTGGGAAAATTTATTTTGTTTTTGTTAGTTCTATAAAAGCATGTGCTGCTTACAGAAAATGCGTATTTTAAATGCGTACACTATTAGATTTATGATTTAATTGTTATTTAACAATTAAAATTGCAGGCATGCTTCAGACTTCGCACTCCAAAAGGATTTTAATTAAAGATATTTTATTTTTGACATTTTGACACGCAAAGACAAAAAATTAGCCTAAAATGTTCACGTTCAGAGATTTATTTTCGCCAATGTCCAGTACGTCCTAAACTATAAATTAGATTCCCGAGTTGCCCCGAAGAACTTGGTAAAAATGTTCAGTTCTTTAGTTTGACTTTGAATCTGATCTCAACGATATTCGATAGTTTGGCGCATGTCTATCCCAGCACAGTACTAATTATTCTCTATAAAAAAACTTCTTCTATAGACTGGCGCTTTAGGTCAGATTTTTACAAAATTATTGATAAGATTTTGTCCTGAGAACAAGCAATGAGTCATTATGGCAGTTTTTTTTTTTTTCAGTGGTAACAAAAGCAAAAAGCCTAACCACACATTAAATTAAACAAGACCAGTGCCCTTTGCTTAGTGAGCAGTAACAGTGTATTTCTCTCAGCTTTGGCCATTAATCCTTTGTGAAAATATTGTATGAATAACATCAAATTAGTAATTAATATCTGACATTATAATGTCTTGTAAATTAAGTATTGAGGTATTCTTGCTTAAATTAAAGACCACATCATCTTCATGCAGGTAAGTTGAGTTTCATTGAACCCAGCAGCCCTCAAGAGCAAACACATACTGCTCAATGGGAACTTTTGCAAAAAGGACAGGAAGAGCTGTTCTTCTATTTCTTCTTATTGGAGGAATTATGTTACCACTAACCAAAGCCTATCTCCCACCTCCACATCTCCACCCAGAGCCACACCACCTGCAATGCACACCATGCCTAGCTTTGGTTCGCTTTCGGGTCAGTGGCAGTTACCTGGAGCTTCATGGTGCCACAGGAGAAAAAATAAAAATAAACAGAGGTGCTCTTAAGTTGCAGGGGGGTGTCTTATTGGTCTTCTAAGATGACCTCGCACACTGACTCACGCTGAGGAGAAAATGTGAAAAGTTCACTGTGGTTTGGTGGGTCTTCGGCTGGAAATTCCTGCCACAATACATGCTGAATTGGCCTGTGAAGTTGGAGGGTTTGGTCACCTTTAGGCCGATCGGTCAGACTAATTCTTGAAGTGCTGCAGCCAATATGTCATGTGAGCCACCTGGAAAGATTTACACCTTCACTTTTAATAAAAACATATTCTGCCAGTTTGTTATAATATTATTTGGCATTCATCATGGTCAAAATATGATTGAACTGAACTAACTATAATTCATTTCAGTCTTAATGTGACTGATCACAGTCCAATACAACCAAACCAGGCCAAACGTGCCACTTCAGAAGGCAGCAACATGACATCATCTTGCCTAAAGCCACCCTTGGGTCTAATTCAATATATTGAAACAACTTCAAACTGCCACGAAACACAAAAACAACCATCAGTTAATTTTCCCCAAAAGCACAAATTTTGTGGAGCTTATGAATGTCATTTGAGCCTGCAGAACATTTGGTTCAAAAAGCTCAATATCAAAAAGTGAAAGCAGCGCATTTGTGCCTTAAAAGTTTGTTTATATTTTGTTTGTTTGTCATATGTTTTTCCAGGAGTCAGGCATTCCTGAGCTCTGAGCAACCTCAGCTCTCAGTTGCTTGACTAAGTCATCTGGGTTCATGTCGAAACCAGAACTAACCCATCAGCAAGGTTTGTCAGAATAAATCTAGATGCTGTGATACAAAGCTAAAGCAAATATTAATAACAATACGATTATTTTCTCATTTCTCAGATCACTTCTTTCTCATATTTTAACAATATTTTCTCATTAAAAATTGCTTTACATATATATTATCAATGCAGCATACAGCATCAAAGAATGGTGACCCCGCAAATTATCACATTTTAAATGCCCGTTAGCATTATGTTTAACATGTTTTCTTCATGTTTTCAATGTTAAAATAAACAACAGATGAGTGCTTGGTTTTAGCTTTGATATTTTTCATTTTAATATTCATTTCATTTAAAAGACAAAATTAGACAAAACATATCAAGAGATGAAAGAGGGTCACAAACAGTTGGTTTTATAATAATTACTGAATCCAGTAGCAAAAAGAACTTGCTCTTTATCATTTACACACTAATAAGACAAAAATCAAACAGGCTAAAATAAATCATGCTACTGATCAATTATTTTCAATCTCAGCTCTCACAGCAATACAAAGAATATCATGTATTTATTTCATATATCAGACTTTATTATGAAAACACAATTGAAAGACACATGCATGCACATGTAGATGCATGTACTTACTTTTAAATGTCCTCTATGTACATATTTGTAACATCTAACAAATTGAAGTGATTCTGTTTTACCTTAATCTCCGTTATGTTAATAATCTTTCAATTTGTCTAAACCTCTAGGGGTAATTTTCTCAAGGCTTGCTACCTGGGGCATCAGCCCTGCCCTCAATTTTGTGAAAAGAGCAACTGTGACCTGTTATCATTTAAATCATATTTATAAACCAGCAGTTGTCATTCAGGGATTAAATTAGCTTTGACATTTACCAGAGTTCAGTGTTGAATAGTTTCTGCTTGTGTGAGTGTATTCCCAATTTCTCTGTAAGTTGGGTTCACATTTCCAAGAAAGCTTGCACATTCCTCAGAGTTTATATCCATTTCCCATTTCTTTACCTTGGCTAAAAGAGCTGGTTAATTGTCATGAGGCAGAAATAAATAAGAATAGAAAGAAAATAACTCTTTTGTTATTTGTCTTTATCAGTAAGTGTTTGTGGGATTTGGAGTTACTGTTATTTTAGGATTTCCAGTGCTGAGACTTCAGTAAAAACGCAGTATCTGTGAACAATTATACAAATATTTTCCATTTAAAGATTTCCTTCCAATCCTAATCACTCTATTGGTCTTTTTATGATTTACTATTTATTTGATTAATAAATAGCACAATACTAAACCTTCAAATCAGCTTTCCTCCTCCTATAGTACAACCACATTTCAGTTAGTATGTCATGCTGCTTGCACACACGTACTCTAGACTGTCTATTGTATGCCCTCCACTGTGTCGCTATTGCTGCACAATATGCTTCAGTATAGTGCTGTCAGTTTTTTATCACAGCTAATCATCCTGTAAGCCTCGCTGTATTATTTTAGAAATGGTATTATCTTTCCACAGCAACAATTGGCTTCAATTCATTTATATAAAAATCAAACAGAACATTCTCGAAACTCTGCATTCATTTCTGTCCAAAGATAAATCATTTTTTGTATTATATAAAGTGCCCAACCACGCAGTGACAACATAACATTGACAAAAAGTAACGCAGACTTGATATTCACTGTGATTAATTACACAACTCAAGAAAGTTTTATGAGTCTGCTAATTCATTTTCAAACATATGGAAACGAATGGAAACCAATAGCTGACTGGAATTGTTTACAAAAAATCAAGCTGTAGCATGCATTCAAAAATGGTCAGCAAAAATGTATATTATATATAATTTGAAGCATTTGAAGAAAGTACTTAGAGGGATTCGGATACAAAACCTCTTTCTGCATGACTCCGTCTGACAACATTTGCTGACTTGAGGTCAGGCTGGCAGGGTAGTCTGGGCTAAGAGGGACATTCTTCATCTTATCTGAATGTGTGGTGGAGCACTCATTTCAACAAGTAATGGATTTTGGATGTCTTAGGTTACATATAATTTACCCATAACCCGAAAGTAAACAAATGTAATGAAGACTGGTGGACGACAGTTTATCAATATAATTTCAGAAGCAGCAGTTGTAGAGAAGAACTCTCTATAGAGTTAGGGCAAATCTGAACTTGTGTCAAACAAAACAGCAGTGACAAAATATGCATTTACAGTACTTTCATGTCACCGGTTTGTTTATGTTGTATGTGCAATAAAAATCAGAATTATCCAGTATCACAGCTTTGTAATGACAGTTAGATGACAGGGAAACCTCCCCTTGATGTCCCCCACAGAGCCTCAAGAATCAGTCTCCCCCTGAAGGAGGATAGTGCTCTTGGGTTTCACAACAGCCCCTGAGAGGGCAGGACCACCACATCTCAGACATACGCCACTCTCAAGACAAAAATCCCCATCAGCTCATGTACTGTCAAAACACACCCTCCAGACATGTGTAAGTGAAAGATAAAAGGAAAATAAATAGACATGCATTTCCTGCCAGGGAGCCACTCTGCAGCTCTGACTATTTGTTTTGACATTCATTAAGTTATCAATTCCAGGCGGCGGACCAGCGAGGAACCTCCAAGCCTGAGGTTCACCGCCTCCGGTTGGGCAGTGTTTGCGGACAGACGCCTTAGCTCTCCAAATTCAAATACACAGACATGCCCATTATAATCCACGGCTGAAAATAAAAAAAACATCATTCTAATTCTAACACCAATGTTTGTGCTCGGCTCATAGAAGCAGTAATTTCGAGCCCACTGTTGGTGAGCATGAGCTAAATATAGCCACATAATTGGGAAATTGCACTTAAATCTCTGGGCTTTATTGAAGTCTCTTAAGAGAGCACAGGAGAAGTGGAAAACACAAGTCTTTTCCCATGGCTACAAACTATAAGTTCAACATCCTAAGCAACATGAATCCACAGGTATTGGAGGTCCTGGTTCTTATTTCTTGCCATCATTTTCATATGAAGGGTACCATTTTCTAAAGGTTTGTGATTTTGGTCCATGTGTTTTGGTGCTGGTTAGCTACGATCACGTTCAGGCAGTGACACCTGCGCAGAATCAACATAATGGAACTGCCTGAAGATATTTGGGCTGGTCCAGGTCTTATTGGTCTTCTAATTTTCAGGAGAGGGAGCTCAAGTTTTCAGCTGAGTTTAAAAAGAACAGCTGCAGGGGGATTCAGTTCAGGCAATAAAACAGCATTATAAATAAAAATAAAGAGTCTTCATGGATGGAAAAATTGCCTTGTGAGACCGAAATCTATTAGTTTAAATTGGGTGATTTAATTTTTGTTTTTTGATGCATTCCTTGTAGGGATATATAAAAATGTATCTGGCTTTATGTTGCTCTGGGTGTTAGTTAAGGACAGGGAAAAACGTGATGTGGTTGTAGAATAGCTTGCATTTTACTTGTACACTTTGTCCCTCTTCTTGCCACCTCCCCAGCCGCCGCTCAGCTGGACAGGGTTGTCTCGGAAGGAGATGCGCTCTTTTTTTGACGGAGCAGACGTGACTCGCTTAGGAGATGGAATCTCTTTGCCTAAAAACATAGAAGGAAAATACATGTAAATTGAGCAGTGTGAAATCAATCTGTCATAGACTTTAAATCCTAATTCATATGATTTGTGCTATTTAAATTATATATTTGATGCCAAGCACTCATTGCTGTGTATTTTGTAGTCACTTGTTGCTGACCAGGTCTGCTCTTTCTGTCTGCTCAGCCATGTTATGGTCCTTGATGACATGGATTATTAATAACCAACATTATAAAATAGGTTTGAAGAGCTACCTATGCCTTCTAATACAAAATAATGTATGAGTTCTTGTAGACCTGAGGATTTTCCCTGGAAGGACCAAATAAAAACGTGGTTTCATGGAAACATATATATTGAAGATTTGCTCTCATTATTTGCTAACCAGCCAGTACTGCCAATTCTCAAAGCATTAGCTTTTGAAATCTGAAGAAATTATTTCACGTTGGGTAATAAAATCTTGAAGCTTTTCTATTGATTTCAAGAAAACTGCTAACACATAGATTGTTGCTTAAACTTAACAACGAGGGATTTGAATTAAGTATTTAAAAAAGTCACATTAGGAAATATATTAAATTATATTATTATATTAAGGAAGTTTAGTCTCAGGAGACTAAAGACAACACTATATTAAATCTCACTGTAAAGTCTGAGCAGGTAAGTTTTGTTTGTGTGCTCCATCTACCAGGAGCGATACGTGTTGTATCAGAGGCCCTTCCATTCCACCTGGGGGATCAGCACATAGCTTTTCAAACACACAGAACAAAGGCAGCGCTTCTGCTGGGAATTATGCTTTCCACGTGTAGAGCCCAGGCCTGCGGTCTCCACGGCCTCCCCACACAGGGAGCCAAACAGTGGGGAGGGCTCTGGAGGAGATGGGGGGCCTAGGACGCATCGCAGGTACTGACCTAGCTCTAAATGTCTGCACAGCTGGCACACTGTGTAGAATATCCATGCACTCACAAGTCATACCTAATCGTACCTCTCTAGTTTTTGATTGAACTCATGTCCGTAGTGTAACGCTGTGCTTTTCCTTTCCTCATGATTTGTATAAATCCATTTAAAGTTAAACCACCACAGTCTTTTCTGTTTATTTTTAGAAATCTTTGGCCAGTGTTGGGGGCTGAACTTAGTTTATTAAAGACTTTTGTCCAATTATCTTTTCCAAATCAAAAACAGTTATGCAAAACTTGACACACATGTTGCTCATTTCAACACAAGTTGTGCAGTCATGCTATTAGAAGTACAGAGATAAACAAATGGCCACACATTTGACCCAACCGCTGTGACCAAACTAATTGTTTTCGATCATTTTACTCCTATTAGAGTTGAACAGCGGACAAAATTGAGGGCGCAGATATGCAACTTAAGTGGTTTCCTCTGCACAAGTAATGAAAATATTTTGTGGGCCTGGAATCGCATTTTATGGCACTGTCCCAGCAAGTGGTGGGTATCACATTGCAATAGGTTATAGAGTAGGTTATAGAGTATTTAAGTAGGCTTTACTGCTATGGCAAACTAAGCAAACCTTTTCACTTTAAACTTTCACTTTGATGTATGTATGCCACTTCAGAGGCAAAGGATGTGCACATTTTTGATGAATAATGTTTGTTTTTACTGACTTGTGTGGGCTATAAAAAGATTTTTGTCAAAGAAGCTGCATTCCTATTTTCCTGAATACCTGTTTACCCAGGTAACCCATTTCTTCTCATATGAGTTTTTGATGATGTACCACGGACACCATTAAATGGCATTTCCAAGTTTATGAAATATCTAATTGGCTTTTTGAGAGATGCTCTTGCCTTACACATACATTCATATTTCAATTTGCACTAGACAATTTTGATAAGTGGTGTTTTCAGTGCAGACAAAGAGGCTTTCTTTCTCCTGTCCGTACTCCTGAGGGGAACAACAGTCCGCCTGCATAGCCCGATGACACTCCTACTGCTGCTGCACCTCGTGGATATCATTCTGAAATCATCATCGGAATCCAATTTGGCTTCGTTAACAAGGACAGGGCTCTCCTTCACTTAGATTCCTGGGCTTGTTTAATGTGGTCATCTGCTTTCAGCCTGTCAGTAGCATCTTTGTCACTCAAAATCCTGAGCCCCACTACTCCTGACAGAAAGGCCAGTCATTCTTCACTGAAAGGACTGTTTTATTTTTTTCTTTCTGCCCGTTTCCTGTCAGAGGAGAAATTCACGGCACTCTGTCCCCGGCCCGACCTTGTGGCTCCCCTCCCCTCCCGAAGCAGCCGACCGGTGGGCTGAATAAGCAACAGCCTTTATCCCTGCCTAGGCGCACTCAGGTCTATGTGACCCAAGACCCATGGGTGCATGTGTGCAAATACAGAAATATCTGTGCACACATGTGTTGAATGTACAGGTATATACACACACGTGCACACAAATATATGCAGACAATCACAATCTATGATTAGTTAGGTTTTAGTATGAAACTGCTGAGAAAGTTTAACTTTGGCCAATCTATCTATACAAACATACTGGAATACCAATTTTGTGTAAAGTTGGTTAAGTATTTTTACTTAGTTACTCTTCAGTTTCTGATGTCAGATTTTCTATCAAAAACAGGTATATTTTTTTATAAATGTCTAGTAACTTCAACCAAGTCCAGTTGCACTTGACTTTAACCTTCTTCGGATAAATGTCAGCTTAGAATAATAATAAGTGCAATAAATAATACATTTGCATACTACAGTATATACTGGATATGTTATATAAGCATACTGTCTGTTCAATCATATATACGGTATGTGACTATGTGTAAAATAATATTCAATTAGTAATGCCTGACCAGGAAAGTTAATA
Source organism: Micropterus dolomieu (assembly GCF_021292245.1). NCBI lineage: Eukaryota > Metazoa > Chordata > Actinopteri > Centrarchiformes > Centrarchidae > Micropterus > Micropterus dolomieu. Next base: position 6,489,596 of record NC_060171.1, read on the forward strand.
ACCTTTACATTTAGCATTTGCAATAAATTTATCTATTTCTGTTTATCTGGATAACAAGTTATTATGAGATAAAGTTAGAAGTAGAGTCAGTGACAAATGATTTACTTTAGGGAGATAGATGAAGCTTGTGTTTCAGAACATTTTATGAATGTTGTGTTGTATTTTGTTTAAAGTACAGTTAAAAATGCCAAATAAAGTGATTTTGGTGGGAAAATGGCTGTGAAGATCACAAGACTCACTTGCATGATTCAAAGTGTTTCTGCGAGGATAACTGTTGTCTTTGCAAGACTGGGCAGCTAAACTGTTGTTGGCCCACAATCCACTGGCGTAATGTAGAGGTTCTGTGTATCCTGAGTCCGCCTGCACGCACCACACATGGAAAGACAGAAACACACACACATAAATGAGGCCCAACATGACACGTCTCACGCAAGCAGTCCAGCATTTTGAAAAACATTCAACAACTTGCAGCTCTGCAGTCTGAACATATCTAAGAAACAGGAGGGAGGGGGGCGGGTCCCCTTGCCAGTGATCATAACTCAAACTGCTCTGTAACAGTACAAGGAGACCTGCAGTTTCCGACTTCAAAGACCTCATGAGCATCAGTATCGTTCTCGGGTCAAGGCAAACTGTTCCAAAGTGACACTGGGATTTCTGCAAGTAAAATGAAGAAATTGCAGCCAGTTGATCCAATTGAAAGCGTCACTGTGGAGCTAAACCTCAGACTCACCTCCCCCCTGCCTCTTTTAAATCGAGTCTGATGAGACAGGCTCCAGGGGAGGGAACCTACAGCGCGGGACATGACTCTGACTGGTGAATGTAAATACTGCATACCATCACATATATGCAACTGCCCCCCAGATTCAAAATCAAGATTCGCTGTCATTCTATGAAGTGAATGAACTGCAGGGGAAATGAGAGGGGAGTGTACTCACCACAAGCTGCACTCTGCCTCCATTCAGAATGTCTGAGCTGATCTCCGGTAAGAAATGCACGCTGAGGATATGATAACGGGGAAAAAAGTCCAAACATCTGGGCTGTTAGCTCTTTGCATATTTCAAGTCAATTCAGCAGTTTCCCCTCTTCAGTTCTATACAATTACCTCTGACATATCATAAAATAAACACAGATAACATGTATGATAATGCTACATGTCTATATTATAATTGGTATGTGTTTCAATATACAGTGGTTATTCTAAAGTGTCAGCTCTATCTCTTTAGGCATTTTGGTGATATTTTTTATAGTACCGTACAAACAATTCCGCTTTACCACATTGAAAATTGCCAGCTAATTAAGTTGAGAGAAATAAGCATAGACAATTGTAATAAAAATAAAATTATAAAACCCACTCACCACTGTTAAATATTCATTACTACAAATAAAAAAATATTCTTGAGTCTCCATCGACTCAGGAATTTGTTTTACTTAAACACTTGGATGTTTGACCACTTTGCAGAATGATATAAGAAGAATCATATGTCTGTCGAAGTCTGTTTTCAAATTAATCTGCTGAATGGGGAAAAGTGTTTACCTTAGAGTTTAAGACTTACAGGCACAAGAAAGATGGAGGGAGAAGATTTTGTGACATCGCAACTAGTTTGAAAGCCAATCAACTTATAGCGTGATGTGGAAACTTGAAGCTTCAATACCATCTCGATACACATACACTAAGAAATGGACATTGTAGTGAAGTAGGAGGGGTAATGAATCTTTTTGTGGAAAAGACTATTATATAAATAAATTATAAATCCAAGCAGAATATTTTTATGTCTTAAAACATAAGACATATTTAAGAAATATGATGAAAATGATGCCAGCAGCCCATTAATGGATCAATTTACCCAAATTACAAAAAACATATTACCTCTACTGGCATCTAGCCTTGTAAATAGTTTTGGTTTTATTTACCCAGGTTTTGAGATATCCTTCTTTGAAATTCCTTCCACCACCCCAATACAATAGAAGTGAATTTGTGGTGACGGATAACTTCAAAACCTGAACAGATAAAAGCAAAACTATGTGAATGGCTAGATATTTCCAGGGGTAAAACAAAAACAATTAAACCAATTTTAGATCCACAACACACCAGATACACCAACGTATGGACCACATTAAGTGCCTCACCTCTCTGAGTCCCTGTCAGAGTGAGCAGCCTGGGTGTGCAGCCACTGCTGAGCTCGCTTCGTCTTCTCTGCCTGCTGCAGGCCCAGCTCAACCTCGCGAACTACAATCGACAGAAAACATACAATAAATGTTATAGGCAATTTTCTTTCCCTTCAATACCTCTTAACATTCTTGATGACAGTGGTGGCAAAGAATGAGTGCCCTGCCTAATCAGCAAAAGCTGGGGTGAAGGTGGCATGTTTCAAGAGACGACAAGAGACGTAATCAATACAGTGAAGGAGTTGTGTTAACAGATGCTCACCAAAGTATAAGCTTAACAGATGAACAGCTCATGGGCCTGATCTGTAGCAACATTTGACAAGTTTCACAGTAAATACATCCGGCAAGGGTTCCCAGCACTGGGTCAAAGATCCCAGCATTTATGTTTGGGCTTAAGGTGGTGTATTTGTTTGGAGGAGTCATGGGCATTACCATAATACATTTAAAGTTGCTGAAACATGCAACAAGAGAGGATCTGCTTTTTCCAACAATTGCTGAGGCTTGTGGTTCTTTATAAAGTTAAATCCAAGCAATGTTCGAACTGTTAAAGAAAGAAATCTGAAAGACTGCTGATTTACAAGTTATGCTGAAATCCCATAATAAGGTCATAATTCAATGTAAACATTTATGTTGGGCTGACAGTAATGCTGCCGTAGATGGGTGTAAACTGATAATGAATTTTGACAGCCCAATGCTGGAACTAATGATGCATTTATTTAAGTCATTTACTTGCTTTTGCTGAGCTGTAAAAAGGAGAAAAAAGCCTTACAGTTTTCATGGGTTAATTGAGAAGCCACACTAAAAATGTCAAGTGATAGATGCTTCCCCCCGGGGCAGCAAACGCCAGAAAATGGCTATTCACACTTCCCAAAGCTGAAAATACACACAGAGACAGGGCACAGGCAGTCTGGAAAAGCCCTTAGAGAAATATGTTTTAAACAGCGATTTGCTCATATAAGTACTTAGTATAGCACAGTATCTATGATCTGTACTGCCGGTTCACAGTTTTTATAAACTGTATGTCAGTCATATCATAGGATTCATTGTGGATAGAACAAAAGTAGCAATGTGGATAGATCAAAAGTTGCTAAAAAGCCTGACAATACAGCCTTGAAATCCCTGGAGGTGAATGCATAGTGTAGGAAAACACATGTTCAGTGTGTACACAGGGACACAAAATGAAAAAAGTTAACATTTATGTTGCACTCCAGTAGCATGGAGATACTCTTCTATCCCTTTCCTCCCCCACACCCTAAAACTAAAGCCCTCTCCTGACCCCATCCAACCTCCTGAATGCCCCTCCAGTACTCCTCCAGGACATCAGGAGGGGGCCTGTAGGAGTCACGCCTATTAAGAGGGGCTCTTAAGTACATTAAGTGATCTCCTCTCCCCTGGCTGAGGAGGGGAAAACTCTGACTTAATATCAGAGAGTTGGGGAGGAGTAGGGTGGAGGCTCTGACCCGCAGCAGCAAACCGGAGCTGAAAGAGAGACACGATGCTGGCACTTTAGAGCCTCCGCCCATCCAACCTCATCAAGAAATAAACAACGTAGGGTCAGGCAATGGATCAGGACCAGTGTAGACCTTATTAAGAAATGGTGCCATGAAATGAGTTGACAACATTTTGTTGTGACAAACAAGTTTTGATACACTGAAATTATACTTAATTATATTTATTATACTAATCATTAGACCTAGGCAATTTAACAACCCTTTGTCAACTATGTAAAAATGCTACTAACAAATCTTGTCAATGGTTAGCATTCAGAGACTTGACAGACTTGCACCTTGGCCTGCTATGTACTTGTACTGGACCTGCCCTTAAGAATGTGAAACCTGACTTTAGACTTACTTTGACACACTTGAAACATGGCAAAAGACTTAAAAACACTTATGCTAAGTCTAACCCTTACTTTGAGAGAGAGAGAGGAAGAAGAATCAGAGCGTGTCTGAAATTTGAGGATCTTTACTGCTGCCCCAATGTACAGTGGCTCTACATGTTTCTTCATTAAGTGTGCCAGTGCATCTCAAACATATACTATGAAGAGAGAACTCTACTGCCTGACATAAATGGAAGCCCGGGCGAGAAATTGAATGCATATGAATGGTGGTAAATAGTCTGACATTAAGTTATTTTGGATGATGGATGATAAACAAGATGATTGTGTTTCAGTTGGACTTTGTAGATGACTTGAAGTGTGAAATCGAGTTAAGTGCTCGGGAGGTAGGGGTTCCAAGCTAAAATAAAAATATATACCCTTGTGTCCCTCTGACATGAGGACGGATGTTTGGTGGAGTTGGATCTCAGTTTGGTTGGAGGGAGGTTGGAAGAGTGCGTGTGCTGGGGAGGGGGGGTTGAGTGGAAGGCGTTGGTAGAAAGTAAGAGGAGAAACAAGGAGAAATGCTTAGAGGCATACAACATGTTCAACATCTGCAGCACACAGACACTTGATGAGACAAACCATCTCAAAAAAGGGATGCATATTTCTATATTTTTTGCCTTTAAAATAAAATGTCTTGTGGCTGTGTTCCATTCTCTCCCACTCTATCTCTCTCTCTGGGTATGTAAGCTGATACCCATTTCAAGTGGGTTACTCATGTCCAGCACATCCACACAAAGAGCCCGGATAAAATAAACACGCCGCGTCGGATATCTTGGAAAGAATCTGTCATGGGTTTGGGGCTAATCACCTCCAGAAGGGGCTTGACTCAAAGACTGAAACGTTAGCCCCTGTCGGGGAGAACTGGCTGGGCCGGGCTAGGCTGGCTAGGCCCCGGGCACTGGGGGACGGATCCGGAGGAGGGGCTGTCTTCCACAGGTCAGGCCCAGGGGAGCAAGAGGGGAGGCTGGCTCGGGCCCATTTACAGACACCCGGGATCACAGCACCAAAAGCCAGTTAGAGACACACAAGTCTGACACAGCCGTCGCCATTGCCTTATGGTCACCCTGTAAAAAGTCAGCAGGAGTAGTCTCCTCCAGAACCGAGTTGGTTCAGGTTACACCTTTTACACAATCCCTCTCCGTCGAATCAGAAAACCAACTGAGGACATGGGGTACTAAGCAGAGAGGGAAAGGTGATGTCTAAACAAGTGACCCCCGTTACTTTATTAGCTGATGTAGCTCCTTCACTTCATTGCTCGAGAACACCAGTCTTGTTTGATGAATTATCAAGACAAGGGTGGAGAGGAGAGATAAGGATTCTGGAAAAAAATGAACTGGAAATATTGTTGTAATGTAATAGGTCATTTGGATGGAAACGGCCCCTGACTGCCAGTTGGCTGAGAGCTTATCCACAGCTGTATTGTGCTCAGACACAATTCCAGTGTTGGAAAGTCGACATTATACACCTGCAGTTCAAAATAAACACCTGAAAACATAATGCTGTTGAAATCAGTTTTTCATGTTACAAAAAATTATTCAATCAACTGCCATTGACCAGATGCTAAAGATAAATTTGTCCATCATTGTCTGATGAAAGTGCCTTGTAAGTTTTGCAATTTACAAAAAAATTTTGAATCTTTCAAAACATTGAAATAACTTGTTGCTTGATCTTTGGCTGCACAGCAATGTATCACTTGTAAACGAAACAAGGTTACTCCTTCACAACTATCTACAAACAAATTACTAAAGCAATCCACCCAAAACAGATAAAGTGGAACGAAAAACATCCCAAAGTTGATTTGTTAAACATTTTTTCCAAAGTGTACCAACATGAAATGACAACCAAACATATTGTGTTTCTCCTCAGCTAATTTAGGGGTATTTCATGCTTATGGCAGCATTGGACCAGAGAGACACCAGGCACTTCACTGCCTGTTGGCAAACACTGTTGTTACAGCGTCCCTTTGACTGCTGGATGACCGCGAGCGTCCTGCTCTCTGGATGTGAGGACTTGACCCTGGTGGGTGGGGGTAGGGATGGGGTGCAAAGGAAAGTTAGAGACAGGCCATCATGATAAAAGCCGACTTCCCTTGTCCTCCCTCCTGCCCTCCCTCCAGCTCTTCCCTCCCTTTAAAGTCTGGCTGTGGATGTCACAATGTCAAATCATCTCTCCACCTCAGGGCAGGGCAGGAGGCCACAGCAAAAAAAAAAGATGGAAGGAGAATTTTGCATCTTCTCAGACTTTATACCAACATCAACCTGTAAAGTATTTTGAAGATTGTTTTACGATCCATAACAATAAGAATTTAGTGTTAACGAAGACTAAATGTCCTCTGTGGTAAGTTAAAAACTGTTTGGCTATATGAAAGCTGAGAAACGTACAAGTACACAATTGGGTTTTTTGAAGATTTTGTGACCAGCGAAATAGCTTATATCCAAGGGTGCACCTAACTTTAAAAATAAATTTTGGGAGTCTTACCTTTGTATGTGCAGTTTTGTCTGATCACTCCCTGCAAATCTTTCTTTTCCAGAATCATGACAGACTTTCAGACTTCATTGCAGTGATATCACTGTCCATGTTATTTTAACTGATGGAAACTATTGCCAAAACTATTAAAATAATACCAATAAAGTAATAAATAGTATTTTCCATAAAGTTTTAATTAAGTATAACTCTACAGTAGTCTACAGCACCAGTCTGTACAGAAGTTCATGTCAGACCAAGAAAGACTTAGTAGTAGTAGTATTTATTGTACAGGTGTTACTACAGGGTAACCAAATGTGTAGCATGTCCTACCTTTTATAAGATTTCTGTTGTATTGTGCTTGCCTGTTCGGTGCCTCCACTGGACACAGATGGTAACTGCAGTTTTTGAATAAGGCAAGACGGACAATGGGATCTAGGAGAGTAAGAGAGAGAGGGTCAAAGAAGGACAAGGCAGGCCTAAAACCAGAAGCAGAAAACTAAGACCTAACATTCGGAAAATATTAAAACAGTGTTCTGGTTCCACTGAGGCAGATGCCATTAGGAGTTAGTGCCGACATAGACCTGTGTGTCCATGGAGCAAGATGACAAGAGCCCTGCTATTGGAATCATGCATTTGCAATTCTGATCAAAGAGCAGGCTCCCTCTGCATGACCATGGCATGATAACCATGGCAGGACTACTGTTTCTTGGAGCAGAGCAGAGGTGAGGTCACCTTTTACTTCAGCCGCACTCAACCACTACAATGAATCGTAATGAAAATCATCACAGGATGACTTGTCAAGAGGTTTCTTGGCAATTGTTATTTCCTTTGCAAGCTTTTAAATAAGGTCCAATAAGAGGTGACAGGCCCTGGCTTCTGCTGTCTGTTAAGGCTCATTACTGTACATGGGGTGGAAAGGTTCACTGCTGTTGAAGCATGGTTGAAGAATCAAAGACAAGAATGAAAAGGAGGAAAAATTAGTGTGGATTTTTTCCCTTTTAGAAAGTACAATTGATGTCCTCACAGCAGATCCTTTTATGCTATGAGGGAAATTTAAGAAGGAAACCATGAGAGCTTCTGCCATATACCATACCCTTTGTAATCTTTGCATGTCTTCATTTTGCAAACAATAATGTGATTGCTCAACCTGAAATATTACACACACCAGAAAAGAAATTGCAAACACAAAGCTCAAATACATATTTTACACTTCTACACACTCACCCCTCCGTTTCTTCGCCTGTTGCTTCTTTGACTTCATCTTCTGGGCTCTCTTGAGCATTAAAAGAGCCGTGTGGCTGTTAGTGAAGCCCCTAGAGACACAAAGGACAAAAAGTGTCATTCCACATACAAAACACACACACAGATACAAACAATCAAAACCTAATCATGCAGCATCAGCATTTGATAACTTAATAATTTACCATTCTTCCAGAATCTTTTCTGATCTTTCAGAGAGACCACAGACCACTGAGGCTGAGGCAGGATATTTGCTTCTGAAATCATAAATATATTATTGTCCCAAAACATGAAATGCAGCAAAGTATACATTCACATTTTGTAATTTTACAACACATATTAATATACCATCATATGCACTGGATATAAAACTGTCAGAACAGAAGAAATAGTACTACCAGATTTTTTATGATATGAAAAGAGATCGAGACATAAACCTTTTTGTATCCCACTGTTTCCATTACAACATTCTTCTACTGCTGACTGCATAGCAGGTCCACTCGTACAATTTGGTTTGAGTATTTTGCATAAAGGCTGCATTACGCAAGGTTGAATAGGGAAAAGTTAATTTCATGACAGAAATACGCTGAATATGGACCTAATTTAAACATGGGTCATCGTGATTTTCATTTCAAAACTTTGTCAGACTGTCAATTTATATCCAATTTCAACACAATTTATTGTCCATAGTGCAAGTATACTGAACATGACATGACAATAAACAATCTTGATTATCACATCATTCTCAGTAATTTGCTTTTGGTTGTGACGTATATGACTGTGTGTAGTTAAGTGTCACAAATGTTGAGTATGTTCAAAGTGAGAAAATTATGAATCCAGTTTTGATGCCTTGCTATTGCCTATATTATGTGGCTTAAGGCCAGGCTGTGCTCGTAACAAACTAAATCGTATGCCTTCAACTACGTCTGAAGGCATATAAGGAATGAAAAGCCTGCCTTTCAGAGAGGGAGGCAATATGCTGTGAAACACACAAATGCCGATAACAGTGCACACAAAGCATTCACTGTGTTGCACTTACATACTTTCTCACCTCTGCAGACATGATGTAAACAAAACAAACATGCCAATGTTTTTTACTATAAATGTAGTCAAATGTTTATGTAAACAGTGTGAAACAGAAATTAAGTAGATTATGACCTACAGCTTAGTCAGTATTTGGGCTGTGAGTTGTCCTACCTGATGGAGCCCACTGGAGAAGCACAGTCCACCTGTCCTCCAGCCACCCAGGCCTGTTTTGACCCCCGTACAAGTGGTGGTGGGGATATGTACTGGGAGGGTTCAGGAAAGGACCCAGGAGGCTGAAATACATATGTAAATCAGTATCAGCATTAATTTACAGGTTGTATCACTTTATTTGAGTAGATTTTTATTAACTTAACTTTTCAGACAAAAGTTTATACAGCAGCTCTTTATATTAGATTTAAGTTTTAATTTACTGGAGTGGTTATTTTCATTTCATTAAAAGTAAAAACTGAATCCTTGTTTGAGTTTTTTTCAGAGGGTTATGATGCTGGATCTCCAAATGGAAAAAATAAGCCTAAGCTCTGTCTAGATAAAATTTCGTCTTCAGTCTACCTTAGGGCAAATGCAATATAATTTACATATATATATATATATATATATATATATATATATACACATACATATATACACACACACACACACACACACACACACACACACATATATACACAATATAATGTCAATATAATGTCAGTCACATTTAATTCAAGTGCCTGTATGTTTTATTTTGAGGTATCTGGATGACACTTTAAACCAGAGCAAGTTTTCACACTTAAGGAATGTTCATATGTTATTCAAACTAACAGTTTAATTACTCTCCAGATCCCATTTTCTCTTTGTGGAAGCTCTAAATTGTTCATCCTTGCCTTTGATGTGTACCTCAGTGTCAACACATTGAGGCTGGCCACGACAGCAGCTGCACCACATCAGCTTGCCTAAACCGGCTACCATGATGTACAGCACTGAGCACGCTCCAAAGAAAAGATCCAACGAGAGGTAAATGAAGGAAAAAAAACATGACGACAGTCCACCAGCGTGAAAAATGACATCTGCTAGAGCAGAGCAACCCTCCAGGAAATAATCTTGTTTTTCAAGAGAATAAATTCAAAGATCAATCAGGGAGAGTAAGACAAATCCTGGAGGGGGCGATAACAAAGATGAGAAAGAGACAGGGCAAGAAAATTGCAAAAAAATAGCAGCACACACAGCTCCCAAACTTATAACATAATGGGTGACCCATCGAAAAAAGATCAAAACAAACAGAATGCCTGCTCTCACAGATAAATAGTCTTCTAGTTTGTTGTGGGAAAGACTGGTATATCTGGTAATCCACAAAATTCACTGGCCACTTTCACTATAATACCAGCCCACCAGGTTTTAAGAGTATTGCAGAATATCCTGTGACAGTTGCTTTACCTTCAGAGACAGTGGCTGCTCTGACCCGGGGTAACGTCTGGGAGCAGAATTCTCAGAAAGCGGCAATGTCCAGTGTTTCTCCAGGGATGCCTTTTTGAAAATCAAAATATTCTGATTTTATTTATATATATATACACACACACATATATACATATATATATACATATATATATACATACATACATACATACATACATACATACATATACATACACATACATTTTTTCCAGACAACAGACGAGGAACAAAATAAAGTGTCTGATATATAATATGTGTGTATGTGTGCACATACAGGTTAGTGTCTTAGTATATGTTTCTCTGTTTTTGTGTATGTGTCCAAATTTGCATGTCTGCAGGCACATGCGCAGGTTTTTCTGCACCTGTGTCTGTGTCTATGTACTCACTGGTCACTTTATTAGGTACACCGTGCTAGTGCTGGGTTGGACCATATTGACATGATAGCATCACGCAGTTGCTGCAGATTTGTCGGCTGCACATCCATGATCTTCCATTACACTACATCTCAAAGTTGCTCTATTGGATTGAGATCTGGTGACTGTGGAGGCCATTGGAGTACAGTGCACTCATTGTGAAGTTCAAGAAACCAGTTTTAGATGATTTGAACTTTGTGACAGGGTGCATTATCCTGCTCCTAGAAGATGGCCGTATGGTCATAAAGGGATGGACATGTCAGCAACAATACTCAGGTAGGCTGTCGCGTTTAAATTATGTTCAATTGGTACTAAGAGGCCCAAAGTGTGGCAAGAAAATATCCCTAATACCATTACACCACCACCACTCGCCTGAACAGTTGATACAAGGCAGGATGGATCCATGCTTTCATGTTGTTTACACCAAATTCTGACCTTACCTGAATGTCCCAGCTGAAATCGAGACTCATCAGACCAGTCAATGTTTATTCAATCTTCTATTGTCCACTTTTGGTGAGCCTGTGCAAACTGTAGCCTCACTTTCCTGTTCTTATCTGACAGGAGTGGCACCCAGTGTGGTCTTCTGCTGCTGTAGCCCATCTGCTTCAAGGTTCGACATGTTGTGCGTTCAGAGATTGTATTTTGTATACCTTGGTTCTAACAAATGGTTATTTGAGTTACTTTCTGTCATCTCGAACCAGTATGCCCATTCTCCTTTGATCTCTGACATCAACAAGGCATTTTCATCCACACAACAGCCGCTCACTGGATATTTTCTCTTTTTTTGGACCATTCATTGTAAACGCAAGAGATGGTTGTGTGTGAAAATCACAGTAGCTCAGCAGCATTGTGGTGATGGCGCAATGGATAAGAGGCCTGCCTTTGGTGTGAGAGACCCAGGTTCAACTCCCCACTGTGACCCATGCGCCATGTGTCCCTGAGCAAGACACTTAACCCCTCGTTGCTCCAGAGGTGTGCAACCTCTGACATGTATAGCAATTGTAAGTCGCTTTGGATAAAAGCGTCCGCTAAATGAATAAATGTAATGTAACAATTAAATTTTATTTATAGAGTGCCAAATAACAACAACAGTTATCTCACAGCGCTTTTCATAAAAGAGCAGGTCTAGACCCTACTATGTGATGTTAAGACCGTACTCTGTGATGTTAATAAAGTACCTAAGTGGCCAGTGAGTGTACGTATCTATGCAGATTTGCATGTGTGCAGGATTGTGTGTGTTTATGGAGAGTTTGGGGAAAGTCTATTTATGTATGCATCTTATATTATATATTTATATTTTATCCTCCGTACAGGTTTGTGTGTCTGATAGGGCCTAGGGTAACGCATTACTTATCCATGAAAGTGAAGAACACATAAACTTGTGCTCATACCTCATCAAAGACAAACTCATTCACGTCCACCTCCTCAAAGGTGTCGTCCTCTACGGTGTCCAGGCATGTGACAGCAGCCAGAGCAGATGTGAGCCTCCTCCTCAGAGTGAAGCCCCTCCAAAATGCCTGGAGGTACCCAAAGAAGAAATGGTAGAAAACCTTCCATGAATCATGAGGCACACGTAAATATTGTGTGTTATCCCATTAGGGAAATAAAACATGTTAACCTCTCTTTTAATTGCAAAGTGTTCTGCTGTCTGAACTCTGCATGACTCTGGGCTGTTCCGAGACAAATGGAGCTCCAGTGTGCCTCTAAATCCTCCAATTCCCAATGGGCTGGGGGGGGCACACTTCACTTCAAGTTGAGTCGAGCAGGAATCCTAGAACTCTTACTACCACACTTCTTTGGAATCTAATTAATCACTCTTTCCCCTCCCCCCCCCGCCCCCCACCACCACATGCACACATACTATTCTACTACACTACCACCCCCAACTTCTACCTTAGAGAGCCCTAAAGGACTCATCAAACACTTTTTGTGTTGAGAAGGGATTTGGGAGAAGTGTTGAGTAGCATGTTTTTCAGAACAGCAGCTTACACCTATATGCAGAGGATTAGCCGAATAAGCCTCCATAGCACGTATGAGGCCTAAAGATGGATGTTCAAGGGTGAAAATGGACATTTTCAGATGTCCACTGTGTGAAAGAAACTCCAGGTTGTAGCCATGTTACTGGAAAATTCTAGTTGAAGCAGTAAGGTCCTTAATTATACATTGACAATTTCAGGCCAGTCTCTTGTCTATGCTAAACTAAGCTTGTGAAATATTGGAGGTTTTGAAACTAGCAGGCACACTGACATATTGGCAGGTTTTATGCAGATAGGGTGCTGAAAAAAATCAATTGATGAGTCAAATGGTGATTAATTAATATACCAAAAATATTATTTACCAATTATCTGATACGGACTACTTGTTAGTTGCTGCCCAAATGCATATGTCCTTAGTTCTTTAATGCATCCATGAACATACTCATGTAATGGAGAGATTAATTCCACTGGACTAATACATGATTATTAGCAAAAAATCAAACAGGTTGAATGATTCAGGTCAGATATTCTGAAAGTAGAAGGCAGTCTCTGGCTTCTCGTGCTCTTTGGGTATGTTGTGTTTAATTCAATTCAGTTTTATTTTACACCAGATCGTAACCTTAACCATATGCATATGTGTATAATTTGCAGAGACCCAATAATTCCCACCATGAGCAAGCACTTGGTGACAGTGTCATCACTCAGGGTGGGCAGCCATCTGCCTCAACTGGTTGGGTGAAATGAGCACATGATTTACATACGCTACTTCTACTGGATAGTTGTTTTCTGACATTGCTACTGTACTCCACACAAGGAAGTTTTTAATTTCTTGCTGCAAAGGTAACATAACTATGTCCTTCCAAACTGGCATCAGAGGAAAACTGGTGTTGGTGGAGGATGTTGCAAAATGACAAAATAGTATGTATGTAGTAAGTATGCTTTTTATGTAAAAAAAGCAACAACCACAGTGGACTAAAAAAAGGTTAGAATCTCCAACAAAATTCCAAACAGTTTCACCTGGATGACAGTTGCTGCATAATCTTGGCTCCTGTTAATATAGGAAGGTCCTGGCTTTCCTCCTCTTCCTCCTCCCTTCTCAGCTGTGGAAGGGCTGCTGATGTTCCCACATTTCTGTCTGTATTTCCTCCACAGCTGCTGAATCACGACTGCTGCTGTGCTGCTCCAGAGAAGACACACACATAGACAAATACACACACACAAAGTGAGGGATATACATGATGTCATAGCACCTTAGTCTTTCAAAACATTTCTGAGACAGCAGGACTCTGGAGAGTTTAAGCCTGTCCAGAGCCACCCTTCATATGAAAGATCTATTGTCCTCCCAAAGATACGGCAGCGTTAATGATGAAGCTGCGTGTTAAAATGAATAAGATGTTCAACATCTTCTGCTATAAATCACATAAAGGAGGCTCCAATGATGACAAATGTTCTGCAACAGAAAGGCGGAGCTGCTATAAAAAGTATAAAAATTTCATTTTTTTAAACTGTTTGCTTTAAGCCAGCAGTGTCCACTTGTGTACTTGTGTATACTGTTATTAGAAACACTACATCAGCTGATCTCACTGATCTGCTGTCAACAGTGCAGAGTTGGATGGAATGGGAATACTATTGACTCAGAACATTTGGTGAATTACTTTTGGAGGTCCAGGTCTTGATGGTTGGACACAGGTGCCATTTCAAGATTGGAGGAAATAGTTTTTCCCTTTGTTGTTAAGGAGTGAACACTGCCAGAGTTAGCTTTGCTAACCGTTGGCCCTGTCTTTGGACCTGTTCTAACATTGTCGAATGTTTCATGCTGACTCTCTGCAGATGAGTTCCCTTCGAAAGTCCAGTAGCTGCATTTGATATTGTTCCTGTCTGGAATAACTGGTGGAATTTTTCCAGTGGACTCTATTTCTGGACACTCGATAACCTCTTCAGCATTGGGACTGTCAATGTCGATTGTTTCTTTGGGTGTTGCTTGACCTGCAGCCCTGCATTTGTCAGCCACAGTGGTGTCACCATATTCATGGGCAAATCTCTGGTCCTTAGCCAGCTGCAGAGCCTCAGTGAAGTGTCGGCAGGAGGTCTTTACAGCATCCAGGGAAGATGAGGCATTACTGTGAACATATGCACACAAAAACACACCGTTTTAGGCATGGATGCTCACTCTTTTTAGAATGTCTGCATGTACTGTAACACTGAAGAGCCTGTGACAAACAGCCACTCACACACACACGTTTCAGAAAATTACAGTAACACCCTTACCTAGCTCCATTCGTCACGAATAAAAAACAGATCTACTCAGTGGACCTATGCAGTGCACCCTCCTTTTTTGTCAGGAAAGCTGACAACTAAATGGCAGCACTGATTAAATATTATACATTTAGTGACAGTGTACTAAGCTTGATGATTTTGCCAATGCTGCATTAATGTAACCTTTCCTCTTTAAAAGCTTTTATTTAATGTAAGGATGAGCATGTTAGTTTTAATTAGATTTTGTATTGATTTTTGTAGTGGTGTGATTAGTTTGACATTGGCAAATCCCTGCCTGTATGAGATGGATTTGGTACTGTTCAGATTTAATCAACATACTTACAGTATGAAAATTAAGAAAATGTTTTTGTTTCTAAAACAGATTTCCAATTTTTTAAGAAAATCATAGGTGTAATCAAAAAAAACACACCAAAGAATATTTCTGTATCTGTAAGACTTTTTTAAATTATCAATGGTGTTATGAAATGAAATTAATGATTCAAACAAACAAAATTGTAATTCTAACAAAACGTTTAAAGGTCTGCAATTCACATGAGGTTCAGAGTAATTTAGTTTAGACCATACTGTTATGAAATAGTATTAAAAAAAGTGTAATTCAGCATGCTTAATTTCTTGAGAAATTCAATCTATTCTGCTGCAACACAGGAAAATCTAATACAGATGCAGATGCTGACATTTAGTTCTTACTCTTGACCAGTTCATCTGAGGTGAGGTCAATGAACTGTGTGTGTGTGTGTGTGTGTGTGTGTGTGTGTGTGTGTGTGTGTGTGTGTGTGTGTGTGTGTGTGTGTGTGTGTGTGTGTGTGTGTGTGTGAGTGAGTGAGTGAGTGAGAGAGAGAGAGAGAGAGAGAGAGAGTTGCCTGCCTGCTCTGTGTGTGCCTTAATACCATATAATGTCTCTTTCATTGAGGGGATAAACTGACTACAAAGCACTCTCAATGGAAACTTAATGAATCTATTAGCAATGCTAGGCTCTCCTTGTCTTCAACCCTGAGGGTGTAGAGACGCGTCAGTACCCAGTCAGTCTGGAGGGCCCCGTAGCCTTAGGTAGTACAGCTTCTTCTCTACAAAGACATAGCCATTCATTCTCAGTGGGACAAGGGGAAAAGAAGTCGGGAGGTCCAAAAGGATTGTGACCCCACTGACACTCGTCCCCCGTACCTGCTGGTTCACTCCAGGGTCACCATCAACATGTATACCACTGATATAAGAGGTTAGGAATGGACGAATGGACAGGAACAAAAAAACGTTTTTTACACAGTCAAAGCTGCAGTATGAAATTATTTTCCACAGGGAAATAATAAATCCAAGAAACATATTGAGTATTGCTAATCTGCATCTGTCTGTAATCATGTGTGTACCAAAATCCATACTGGTTACTTATCTTTTCAATTATCATCTGGGTGTTCCCAGTAGAAGACATACACTCTTGAACAAAATCTTAAGACCGGGGGAAACATTGCAAGTACTCACATTTCGCGCTGGTGGATCATAACCGGGTTGTAAGTATTGCTTCAAAATGCCAAAAGAAGAAACAGGAGCAAGAGACAAAAAATATAGAGTTGGCCATTTATTGAAAACTGCATTTAAACTCAAACAGGCTGTTCATCAGCTGATCAAAAGTTTAAGACCATAGCCCAAAAATAAACCTACAACAGAACTAAAAGTGTCAAAAAAGGACTCAGTAGTGAGTAGCCCCACCGTTCTTGTTGATCACTTCAAACACTCGTTTCGGCATGCTTGATGCGACTGTTCCCCGGAGGCTGCTGGGAACGTTGCAAGAAGATGGCTTCACGTGAAGATGGCTTCACGAAGGGCATCCGTGGTCTGGAACTGACGTCCATTTTTGTAAACTTCCCTTGCCATCCATCCCCAAATGTTCTCAATGGGATTTAGATCAGGAGAACACGCAGGATGGTCCAAAAGAGCAACGTTATTCTCCTGGAAGAAGTCCTTCGTCAGGCGGGCGTTGAGAATTGCAGCGTTGTCCTGTTGAAAGACCCAGTCATTACCGCACAGACGGGGGCCCTCAGTCAAGAGGGATGCCCGCTGCAACATGTCCACATAGCCAGTCGCCGTTTGACAAATTTTTTCTCGTCAGAGAATAAAACTTTCTTCCACCTTTCAATGTACCATGTTTGGTGCTCCCTTGCAAATTCCAAACGGGCAAGTTTGTGGCGTGGGAGGAGACATGGCCTTTGAAGACGTTTTTGTTCTTGAAGCCCTTCTCTCGCAGATGACGTCTTATGGTTATTGGGCTACAGTCAGCATCAGTAAGTGTCTTAATTTGGGTCGAGGATCGACCTGTGTCTTCACGGACAACCCGTCGGATCCTGCGGCTCAGTGCAGGAGAATTTTTTTGGGGTCTACCACTTGACTTTTTTGTCCCATAACTCTCAGGATCTTTTAAGAAATGTAAAATGACTGTCTTACTGCGTCCAACCTTGGCAGCGATGGCGCGTTGCGAGAGGCCTTGCTTGTGCAGCTCAACAATCCTGCCACGTTCAATGAGAGAAAGCCTTTTTGCCTTTGCCATCAAGAGATCATGACAGTGTGACTGCCTGAAGATCAATGACACGAAAGCCATATTTTTGTGCAGATTTTACCTTTTTATGCCTATGGTCTTAAACTTTTGATCAGCTGATGAACAGCCTGTTTGAGTTTAAATGCAGTTTTCAATAAATGGCCTACTCTATATTTTTTGTCTCTTGCTCCTGTTTCTTCTTTTGGCATTTTGAAGCAATACTTACAACCCGGTTATGATCCACCAGCGCGAAATGCGAGTACTTGCAATGTTTCCCCCGGTCTTAAGATTTTGTTCAAGAGTGTAGTATAATGAATTTATTATGTTTTTATTGCAGATTCTACAGCAGTGGCTATACAGATGCAGTTTACCTCAACCTCAACTAGATGCCAGCTCAAAAAAAAGTGGTGGCGTGTGAAGTAATAAGCTTTACAACCTAAAAGCAAAAATATTCTAGCTTGTAGTTGTGGTATTTTTAGTGAGGAATTCCCTCTCTGTGTTTCTCTAGTGTCTCCAGGGAATAACTGTAACTTTGGAAGATACTCACTTGATTTGTCTAACTCAGACTGCTGAAGCTACACATTAGTCTTAGCTGAACTTTGAAATGCATCTTGAAACAGAGCAATGATTGAATTTTGATCCCCATTTCTTAGGGAGAGACCACAGGAAGAACAACTTGAACGACCAATGACTCTTTTAATGGACTCCAGTTTGTCTCTAAGAAGCTGTTGCACTGTTCGGTAGCAAGAGATATATGCAAGGAAAATCCGGACCATGGCCAGGAGAAGAAGAAGTCAGAAACAGCAGGATTCTTTTCCTCAAAAACAACTTCTACATGTATTTTTTTCACTCTAGGACACAGAAATATTTGTTTTATCTTTTGTGCTCCCAACTTTTGTTTATCTTAAACTTTGGTGTTTAGATTAAGAGCCAAATTCATAAAAACTCAATTCTAAGTATTCTACGTAGAAAATAAAGGCAGTTTGTAAGGAACAGAGGAATTAGCCTTCACCTACACCGTGTGGAGAAACATTGTGAAACCAAACCCCATGATTTCCCACCTTACAGTCACCAGTGGACTGGCATGTGACTCTCCTCTCACCTCCCCTAAACCTCAGACAGACACAAGGTCAGGCCAGGGGTTAAATGGCTGTGTTGGTCCTTGCAAAATCCCCAGAATGGCTCATTGTCCAGAGGCTAGGAGGGTAGAGGGCACACAGTGAGGGGTGAAGCAAAGGGAGTGCCATGCTAGCCCCCAAGCCATAGGAGTCCTCGGTGTGACCCATACGAGCAGCCGCAGCCACGTTTCATCTTTTGTGCTGCGTAATTTGGAAGGGTCACGAAGATAAGCAGAAAGTTGACCACTGTTTTAAGTATTGGTGGTCCGTCTTGCATAGGAGTGTCAATGTGTGCAGAGGCCAGTGACACTGAAGGACTTGTGAAAATAGATGGACGTTGTCTTTAGGCTCGCTACGCCCTATGTATCAGACATAACAAGAAGATAGCTAACATTCCTGACTGCTTTCTGTCTGTCTGACAAGCTACTCAGCATAAGATAAAATGTGTAATATGACCTCGTTTACTCTTTTCAAGTGTGTTAGTTAGAGTTTTACCTCTCACCTGCATGTTTCATATTTTTTCTTCTTACTACTTTATAAGTGCTATCTAGCAATCATATATTACAGATTGACCAAACTTTTTATTGCAGAAAAATTAGGATGGTGACAAGATACATTGAAGGGAGAGAGAACGTGCTATTCCTGACATTGGAACTACAATGCATGCACAATTATTCTCAATGAATAATTATTTCTATGCATATTTTCCAACTCCAAACCATATAAACTTAAATACTCTTGGATATACTTGTAGTTAATCATTTTCAGGTGTATTGAGGGAGGGTGTTGCGAAAATTGGGCAAAGAAATACCTGAAGACCGATTTTTCAAAGGTTTTATGGACAGATGAAATGAGAGCAACTCTTGATGGTCCAGATGGATGTGAACCACTGATGGACCACTTCAACTCAGGCGCCAGCAAGGTGGGGGAGGGGTACTGTTATAGGCTGCTATCATCAAGGATGAGATAGTTGGATGTTTTCGGGTTGAAGATGGACTGAAACTCAACTCCCAAACCTACTGACACTTTCTGGAAGATGCCTTCTTCAAGCAGTGGTACAGGAAGAAACCCGCAGTTTTCTAGAAGGCCATGATCTTTATGCAGGACAATGATCCATCACATGCATCCAAGTACTCCGCTACTTGGCTAGCCAGCAAGGGCCTCAAAGATGCCTGAATAATATTTTTTATTTTTTATTTAACCTTTATTTAACCAGGTGAGCCTCATTGAGATTAAAATCTCTTTTGCAAGAGAGACCTGGCCAAGACGCAGCATAAAAGAACATAAAGGACAAGTTTCCAACATATAAAAGACATCAATCATACATACATACATAAGTAACACAAGCCCCTTTGTTGAATAAGGCAGAATACAACTTTATAAACAGCGACACTGACCAATGTTCACCTGCTCCATATCCTTCAGAGCTGAAACAAACTGAAACTGAAGAAATAAAGGCAGTCAGTTTCAACGAGTTCTGAAGAAGGTTCCAAGCAGAAGGTGCAGCAAACATGAAGGCTTTTTTACCTAATTCTGTTCGGACACGGGGGACCAAAAAGTGTGGGACGTCCTTTGAACGTAATCCATAATGGCCTTGAGTACTTGTTAAAAAGATACTCAAATAGGTAGGAGCTTGTCCAAGAAGTGCCTTATAGATAAAACACAGCCAATGAGTGTACCTTCTTGCATAGAGAGAGGGCCATTTACCTTTATAGTAGACTTGGGCTCTTTCCTCACCTGACTTGAATCCTACTGAGAACTTGTGGACCCTTCTCAAACTTCAGATTTACAGTCAGGGAAGACAGTACACCAACCAAGACAGTACACCAACAGCAACCACAGCATTTGGGAAGCTGTGGTTGCTGCTTCAGTGAAAGTTGATCAAATCCTATCCAAAAATTGTATTCAATTATGTCTTTCTTTTCTATCTTGTTACACTTACTCTAAAAATTGGGAATAAACAAGTAATTTGATAGAAATGATTTTTGTAATTTAGTTGCCTAATAATTCTGCACACTAACAGTTGGCTAATAATTCTGCACACTTTTGGATTGACTGAAAGCATTGTGTTTGTTCAACAATAAAATTAACCCTGAGGAATACAATTTGCCTAATAATTGTGCAAGCAGTGTAGTGTACATTTATTACCCTTTTTTCTATTAGGACACCTCAAAACCATATTTGAATGATCAAATATGAGCTGAAACTTTCCCTCCTCCCTTCCCATGAGCTGCTTCAGAAATCACTTCTCAGTTTACCAACACAGATGATGTAAGTGTGTTACCTAACTAAGCGGAAAATCTGCAGTACATATAGCAGATCCATGGTGTCAGTATTACAGACGATGATCGTGATGAAAATGATGTTATCTGAGTTAACAATAAGCACTTCCTATCACAGATTTATTTTTCTTGATGGGTCCGTAACAGCTCTAGAAAGGATTAGGAGGATTGGGGTCAGACACCGATCCAACCACTTTCTCTGAACACTGATGAGACCTGCACTCATCCAAACTAGACACACAGCAGACAGTACAAGTACACAAGCAGTCAGTCATTTGTCTCTTACCTGAGCTCCCTGTTGTGCTGCTGCTGTAAATCATGAGTCTGCTGAAGCTGAGCCTGACAGAATGTTAGGAAGCTTCCTATGGCCAAGCTGACTTGTTGAACAGCAGGCGGCGATAGAAAAGAGTCTGTCTCCTGCTTATCGATGGCCCTCAGGCCAGGCACTGCTCTCTGAAGAGTGGATCTGAAAAGGAGTGCAAGCTGAATAAAATATCGGTGGCCATGTTTTAATTACCTTAATTTTTTGTTATTATAATAACAAACAGTCTTATATTAGAAGAAGCCTTCTAAAATTGAAAACATAATTTTCGGCCAATAATTATATTTCTGTATATTTCTTAAAAGACACACAAGACCAATGTGGCTCATACTATCAATACATTTAGTTAAAAAAATGTAGGCAAAAATTAACTAAGCTTCCAATTATATTTACCTTTAAATTTATAACTTTTCAGCTGACACACACACACATTTCTGTCTTTTTTAATAACTATAATATTGCTGCTACTGTTCTACATAACAGTATAGCATTTTAAAAGCACTCTTCACCACCACTGCAGTGAATACAAACAACTTGGTGAGTCCTACAGTTTGTATAAACAAGAGTATATTCAAAGACGATGAAAGCACTGAAGACATAAACAGAACTCAAAAAAGAGACTGATGCAGCGAAAAAATTCTCAAAAAGAGTCTCACGTTATACAGAGAGGTTCTGTCGTGGCTAAGGACGAAGACATGAAGTTTTTACCAAGGGGTAGCTATTCTCTTTTTAGCTTTATTTTTGATGCCACTCATCTTATATGCTGTTGTGCATGCTAAGTACACATTTTGCCCTCCGGACTAACTAGACTAATCTATTTACAGTAATTTGATGAATTTGCTGAACTTTTCCACTGGTATAAATGATGCACACTGTGATCTGGTATAACAATCTGAATACATTTTGAGGCAGTTAACACAATTGTTAACTTTATATTGTATTCCAAATGGTATATGTTAGGTACTATCAGACAGTCTTCAAACTGGAGGGGAGCCCTGAATGGCTACGAGTCTGGGGGAGAGGTAACCGCTGCCTGAGGCTAAGGATGTACAAGCAGAGGAATCCCAACTATCTGCCAGAGAAACATACTCAGAGCATCCTCCAGCAGAGGCCAAATGTGGTCTGTGTTCAGTGGGAAAATGTAGAGCTGGAAACTCTACAGGACACTAGGGAACAGCAACAGTTAAATCCATAAAAATACAAGCCTTCAGGCTATGAAGTCAATTTTTTAAAACATTTTGAACAACTGGGTTTTTCAGAATTTTTTCCCAGAGCACCATATGCTCTTAAATCTAGTCTACTGTGTCACCAGAGGAGGATAAAACATGTGTTGAGGGCAAACCTTTCATTTCACCATCTCATAATATGTGTTTTTGTGAATCCTTATTTCATACTGCATTTCTTTACATGTACATCTCAAGATATTTTACCAATTCACAGCTATAATAGATTTTCAAGGGTAGATCTTGCTGGATTATTTAAAACAGTTTAATTTTACTGTAATAAACAATTGCTCCCAACAGTTTATGTACCATAACCACTGACTGTACAACTAATAAAGATGAAGCAGAGAGCAAAGTATTAAATCCATTGAAAAAAATAAACAATGCTGACAAAGCATCTGCATGTGGTTTATTTTGATTCAGGTACTTTCTTCCGACCTTTGCAGAGGATTTAAACCTGTAACC
>NC_060171.1:6512526-6596528 GCF_021292245.1 Micropterus dolomieu
TAAATTTATAACTTTTCAGCTGACACACACACACATTTCTGTCTTTTTTAATAACTATAATATTGCTGCTACTGTTCTACATAACAGTATAGCATTTTGAAAGCACTCTTCACCACCACTGCAGTGAATATAAACAACTTGGTGAGTCCTACAGTTTGTATAAACAAGAGTATATTCAAAGACGATGAAAGCACTGAAGACATAAACAGAACTCAAAAAAGAGACTGATGCAGCGGAGAAATTCTCAAAAAGAGTCTCACGTTAGGTTCTGTCGTGGCTAAGGACGAAGACATGAAGTTTTTACCAAGGGGTAGCTATTCTCTTTTTAGCTTTATTTTTGATGCCACTCATCTTATATGCTGTTGTGCATGCAAAGTACACAGTTTTCCCTCTTAACTTTATATTGTATTCCAAATGGTATATGTTAGGTACTATCAGACAGTCTTCAAACTGGAGGGGAGCCCTGAATGGCTACGAGTCTGGGGGAGAGGTAACCGCTGCCTGAGGCTAAGGATGTACAAGCAGAGGAATCCCAACTATCTGCCAGAGAAACATACTCAGAGCATCCTCCAGCAGAGGCCAAATGTGGTCTGTGTTCAGTGGGAAAATGTAGAGCTGGAAACTCTACAGGACACTAGGGAACAGCAACAGTTAAATCCATAAAAATACAAGCCTTCAGGCTATGAAGTCAATTTTTTAAAACATTTTGAACAACTGGGTTTTTCAGAATTTTTTCCCAGAGCACCATATGCTCTTAAATCTAGTCTACTGTGTCACCAGAGGAGGATAAAACATGTGTTGAGGGCAAACCTTTCATTTCACCATCTCATAATATGTGTTTTTGTGAATCCTTATTTCATACTGCATTTCTTTACATGTACATCTCAAGATATTTTACCAATTCACAGCTATAATAGATTTTCAAGGGTAGATCTTGCTGGATTATTTAAAACAGTTTAATTTTACTGTAATAAACAATTGCTCCCAACAGTTTATGTACCATAACCACTGACTGTACAACTAATAAAGATGAAGCAGAGAGCAAAGTATTAAATCCATTGAAAAAAATAAACAATGCTGACAAAGCATCTGCATGTGGTTTATTTTGATTCAGGTACTTTCTTCCGACCTTTGCAGAGGATTTAAACCTGTAACCTGAATGGTTCATTCTGTATTTTAATACCATGTTTTCCCGACCCTCCTGCCACCCTGAGACAAAGACATCATCGCAAAGTACGGGATCTGTGTACTGTCAGAGGGATACGGTTCTGATGTGGCCCACTTGGTCTCTCCGACACAGATCGGGATAAGGTTCCAACCCTTTAGGCATGTTGTCTGGCTGGCTGTCTTCAAATGAAGCTCCAGAACCAAATAGGACCTTTTGATCGTTACATGAGCTCATTGAGGTGGGGAATGTAATTCAATTCAGGAATGGACGCCACTTGGGAGAACGCAGAGTAGACCTCGGCACTACACTCAACAGTCTTCATTAACTTTTTAAAGCATAAAGCAGTGTTTCTGTTGTTGTATAGTATGTATTTGTCAAGTTAAATTTAGCCAAATAAATAAAACTCTTTATTTTTCAACAATTTAGATGCTATGAATCTATTTCTCTCCTTATAGCTATATCTACATTGACTACACTTGGATTTCAACTTGAACATTTCCTAAATTGATATAAATTTCATCCTCCTTTCAGAGGACACTGTTCTTGGCTCACATTCCTTCATCCTCCTTCTCGTACGAGCACAAGTCCGTATTTCATTTAGTGAAGACTTCCTCCAAAACACATGCTCTTCAAGTGGCCCTGATTAATCAGGCCCAGTGTTTTCTTCTTCCACGTCTCCTGGATCACGGGCTGCCTACAGGGAGTGTAATTCTTAGCGCTTGCCTTTTGCTGCTTTAATTTAGCTGGCGTTATCACTGGCTGGGGATGAAAGGGTCAGGGCATGAGTGTGGAAATACAGAGGGTTAATTCCAATGTTGGCATTGGAGGTTAGGTAAAGTTCATTGAAATATTAAGGTAATGTTTCAGTTAAGGCTTAAGGCAGATAAAATGTCCACTAGTCATTCATGTTTTTAGGGGGATTTTTGGACAGACAAAAAAAACAGAAAATCTGCAAATAAAAAATCTAAATGTTTTGTTCAAACCGTCAGCAGTATTGAACCAAATACATAGTAGCACATAAGGTGAGAATGTTTTTCGTGTGCAACTGACTTCAACTCTTCTCAGTTATGATGTCGATGAATTAGAGGTGCAAACACACAACATCAGTTAGCTAAACAACTGCAAAAAATGTAGGCTATTTGGAGGGGCAAAAAATATAGTTTTTCATATTTTGGACATTTTGCTGTTACTAAATGGGTGTGAGTAGCTCTGAGGAGCCAAACAACTTTGCAGAGCTCTAACAACTGACATCATTGCTCATGACAGGCCAATGAAGCATGAAGAATATAAGTGGTCATTGCATATTTTCATATAAACTCACTGCAACATCGGTAAAATATTCAGATATGATAAGTGAATGAGCAAATTGACGCTAAAAAGATAATTGATTTTTCTGTTGTATCAATATTTTGGGAATTACGAGCACTAGAGCGATGTACGTACACACAGATGTCGGTTGCAAGTCGCAGTAATCTAATAGCGGACGCGAATCAGAGTGCTAATCCTGGGAAGTGAACAGGAAGGTCTGTGTTCTGGTGGAATGTTTAGACTACCTAAGCCAATAGACCGAATTTGTGATAGAGAAATACTGGCTTTTCTCTGGTATGTTCCTTTGAACATCCATCACAGTGAGTGATATTTCAAAGCAAAGGAAGCTGAAACTGAAACTTTTGTCCAAAGAATTTCCAGAAAGAACTACGGAAATTTCTAATTACACTATCTTGATTTGAAACTGTGTAGCAGATACTGCAGAGAAGGTGCTAAAGTCATAGTTGAACAGCCTTCCGAAACATTTGAGAGTACTGAGCAAATTCAAATCAGCTTTATACAATAGCATTGGCTGATTTGTCCTACAAGCAGACACATGGATTATACAACAACATATATGTAGATCCTACTGTTTAAAACAATAGCCCATGTAATTTGCTTTAAATCCTCCAATCAGTTCTGGCCTTACCTCCAGCCACTCTCTTGCTGAAGCGGATTCCCTGTGAGGTGGACCTCGCGTAAGAAGTGACATCCTTGCAGACTCTCACACACGTTCTGGAGCTCTGAGAGAGAAGAGGAAAAACATTGCCTTGTCAACGTCTATATTTCAGTGTATTCTTCACTTTCACCACTGTCTTATCTCAACTGGATGAGATAAATAGAGATGTGTTCCAGAGACTTGAACTTACTGTCGACATTTATTTCCATGGAGTCATATACTGTACTTGGACAGTTGGCACAGAGAATATATGAATGCAGCAGTGTCATGTAAAATATATGGAATCAGAAGTGTTTACACACTAAAGGTTTAGTGCATGTAAATTTATAGCTTTGTAACTTCTTTTATTGTTGTTGAAATCAATCTGTGAGTAAGGAACTGGAAAGACATGTGAGCATACAGACAACAAAATATAAAATTATTGTATAAAGTACTCAGAAAAAAAGATGATGAAACAACACAGGTTTGGAATTTGTCCACATTACATGCACTATAGAAGTCGGTCTGTGTTTATAATGAGGAAATGGGATTTATATAGACTCTTTAATCAAGACCTGATATGCAGTTGAATCGAAGATCCAGATTTGCAAGGGACACAGAATCAGACATGGAGGGCAGCTGGGTAATTCTAGGAAACACAGAAACACATATAATCAACCTTTTGAAAACTACACTACATGTTAAGCTAACATTTGCTTGTAAACACCGAAGCGTTCTAAAATAATGTGTTTGGTTTTTAAGTTGTCTAGTTTGCATGAGTCACCTAAAAAAGAGAAAACATTGCAGTAAAGGTTATTTGTTTATATTGTGTTTTTATCACATAACAGACCTTGTGTAGTACTTGTGGAATGTACCTGTTTTGGGCCACAGAGAGATGTTGCATATGGGGAAGCCAGCAAGCACTGAGTGCTGTCAGGGAGGAGATGCTGTTGTCATCTAGATGCAGCTCTCTGAGGAGGACCTGGTTGTTCAGACTGGGGGGCTGATGGATAAACAGGGTGAAGTTGTCAGTAAACACTAGTCACACTGTGGGGTTAAACTAACTTTACACTGCTGCTGCTGCTGCTGCTGCTGCTGCTGCTGATACAACAACACCTAAATGACCCCGTCCATCAGTGTCAGTTGTTGTAGTTCTGCTGTGTTTACAGTCGACAGTACTACCAAGTTAAGCTCTGCTGCGATCAAGGGGTGCCTTAGGAAATACTAAAGGTGTATATATTGTCATTCTAATTACTATTGTTTGGATGTGTTTTTATTTTGCGTTCACTCTTTTTCCTGACTTTGCCTCTTCAAGCAATTACCAGTGAGTTACTCTCCCAAAAAAAAGAAAGATAAGCTTCAGTAATTAGACGTTCTCTTTTGCTCAACTCTTACTAATAGAGCATTCTCATGGAAGATATTTTGACTGCTGTAACTGTAGAGTAACTAATAACATCCATTAGTGCCTTTCATTAAGGTGTGCCAGTGAAAGGGCCCTGGCATTGTGCATTCTGACTTTCTTCTAGTTCAAATGTGCGATTGACAAATTCAACAATGCACTTCGTGTTTTAGTTTGATGTTCCTCAGATTTGCAGGTCAAAGTTCAACATTGTTCAACTTGCAAAAGAAACAGAGTTCTGTTGGTGTTACGTAGGAGAATGGAGCGTGCCATTCCGTTTTGTACAATGTTATGCTAATCATCATCACTTTCAGATCACCTACATTGAACTTGTTATATCCTATCCTTTTTTGGTCCAGGGGGGAAAATGTGATGTTCTTTATTTAATCCGCCCATTTGTAGTGTGATAAAGGTGGTGATAATGTGATGATGAAGACATTTAAATCTGTCCAGAGAACTGATAAACCTCAGCTTACCCATGACCTTTGAAGGACTCAGGAGGTCACTCGCTATACATTTAAACCTCATATTCTGTTTAGGGTTGCAGAGAGCTGGTCAAATCAAATCAAAGTTGGTTGCGTGTAAGATTTTCAATTTTGTTTTTGCTATTTTTCCACAGGTGGAGTAAACTTCGAAAATGTTCCTTGGCCATGACATTAAGTTGAGTCACAGGGAAATTTAGGCAATGTGTACTGCATAACAGCAGCCTGTGGTTTTGTCAAGATAATCTGTTCAGTCATGATCTGTTCAAGATTATAATGTGAGCCCAAAATTGGCTTCCTCTCTTGAGTTGTTGATTTAAATAAATCAGCTCACATGTATGTAACACTTGTGAGCTTTTATTTTGACACCGATACCAGATGTTCTCTTATCATCATTATGGCTATATTTCTGCATCTTGATAAGAAAATGAAAAAAAAACATCCAGTTATACACAGAAAACAAGAATTCTCCATTTTTGTTAACTGTACATAATTAGATGTTAAAGTTTTTTCAAAATTAGATTTTTTTAGTGATTTTCCATGGGAAATCCCCTCATTCCTACATACAAATTACTTACGTCTCTACAAGATGAAACAGAATGATGTGGGCTCACTTCAATAAAATCTGTTGAGTTACTGGCCCCCTACACCCCTCAAACATCCAAATCAGTTTCTGTACAGATGTTACAAAATTGCACCACTGAACACTGACATCAGTTCTTTCAGTGATCAGCCGTAGCTGTTTTTCTTACCTCAGTAAGACTGTTGGCTCTCAGGTCCAGTGTGTTGAGCAGAGCACTGTTCTCCAGACCCTCCACGCTTGCCAGGTGGTTATGTGAGCAGCTCAGGTGGAGGAGAGTGTACACTTCCCTCAGTCCTTTGGTGCTGATCAGTTGGTTGTGATCCACTGACAACCTCTGTAGTCTCCTCATAGACTCCAGACCAGCTAGGGATGAGATGGAGATGAGAAGCCACTTATTCAGTTAGAAAAACAGCACAGGGTGAGTCTGCATATACGCAATAAACAAACCATGTCTAAAAACTTAATTTGAAATTACAATATAGATAATGAGTTATGATTCCGTTTTAGAGGGGAGTTACAACAAAATGTTACAGTAGCAACAGTTCAATGAGTTTAACCTCTTGCCTGGCCAATATCTTTTTATGACTTTAGCCTCAGGGCTCAAGTTGACTTCAGTAAATAAATCACTTTTCAATGCAGACTGCAGTAAAGTAAATTAAGTCCAGGTCTGAACAGAAGAAAGGTGACACAAAGAGAGATGCTGCCCTCTTGTGGAGTATTGCAGACTTGCCAGGAGTTCGGCACAAAACGGCTCAAGCTGCTACATACACATTCCAAGGAAAATAATGAATCAAATTAAAAACAATTGGACAACAATCTGTTATTTAATTTAATCCAAGTTAATGTTTCATAAGGTATATTAATGAATTTTCCAGTTCTCACCAATGCGGGTGATGGAGTTGTGTGAGAGGTCTAGAATGTCCAAATTTTCAGCACCAGTTAAACCACGAATGGACGTCATTTTGTTGTGGCCGAGTCGAAGAATTCGTAAATTAGTCATATTTTCACATTCAACAAATGAGATGTCATTTTCCTGTGACCAAACAAATGAAGATCTTAGGACACAAGAAAATCTGCCTGCATTGACTGTCTATTCTTATAGTGAAATTTCTAAAGAAAAAGATATAATGACATTTAACTGACAATAACAAACTTCTGCACTACACAACAGTAGATATAGAAGTAAATAAAGATCTTGGATTACTCACTGTAATGGCATTAAGATAGTAAACTTATTATATATTGACTGAATTTCCACCTGTACATCGACGTGGCAGAGCTGTGGTAACTGGTTGATGCCTTCCAGGGATTTGAGGCCACAGCGTCTGAGGGTGATGGACCGAAGCTGTATACACTGAGCAAGAGTGGATAAGTTACAGCCAGGCAAGTCCTCCAGGGTTACTGTGGTCACCTGAAAGAAGGGCAAAGATGCTTTAAGGTTTAGGAGTGGAGAGGTTAAGGTGGCATGTGTGACATGGTACAGGAATGTATCATTATTATATCAAATATAAAATTTGAACTATTCAGAAATATGTTACTGCTAATACAGCGCATACTCTTTAACATTGCTGGGTGAAATCAGTAATAAATATGCAATTCAATGCAATTTTCCTTACAAATACAGTAGATTATTTAACACTACATTTCTGTATTCAACATTGTCCTTTTTTCCTGCTAAGTAATTTACTGTGCTAAAGTATCTCACGATTGCATGCTCTTAGACAGCTCTGGTGGGTGAATATCTTCTATTCCCAATAAAAGGATTTCAGTTGCCTGAGTTCTGTGTGTAATTGACAAAAACAAATTACATCATTTTTTATGCATAAAAATGCCCAGAGACGACTTGCACAAAAAATCAAGTTTTGTGCCAAATCCCCTAAACCAACATGTCAGAGTTAAAACAACTTCATCCTTCATAAATGGTATTGTCAGTGTGTCTGTGTGGCTGAGCACTTGCACAAAGGTTACCTCTTGCAGGGATTTCGAGCCTGTGGACTGAAGCAGAGAGTCTGGGCAGAGAGGTGGCAGACTGCTGGGCTCTGCAGTCCTCCTCTGCCCTCTTCGACTCTGCACAGATCCTTTTTGTTTCCTCCTGTTCTGAAGGCAGAGTTTTGACCAGGGGATGCAGTCGTTCATCCATGACAGCCTCTTCTGCTCTGTGTGCTCTGGGAGGCACATGGGTAGAAAAACAGACACAGCGGAAGGCCTTGCTGCTTGATTTTCGCAGGCAACCGTTTTATCTATGGAGGCCTGACTGATCTTGTCTAGATTATGTTGTTGTGGTAAGATTCCAGTACTGGTGGTGCAGATCGTAGACTCGCTGCGTAAAAAACCAGGGCTTGAGGAAGTCCAGGTGGGACTGTCTTCTAGTTGTGAGGTCAGGGAGGTTTCAGTTTTATCTATGGAGGCCTGACTGATCTTGTCTAGGTCATGTTGGTGTGGTACGGTCCCAGTACTGGTGGGACAGGCTGTAGACTCACTGTGTAAAGAACCAGGGCTTGAGGAAGTCCAAGGGGGGCTGTCTTCTAGTTGTGAGGCCAGGGAGGTTTCAGTTTTATCTGTATTCTTTTTCTCATTTTCACCAATCATGCTTTTCTTTCTCTTCTCTTGCCACTCATTTTCTCTAATCACTCTTTCTTCCTTTTCCCTATCATGCACCAATCTCTTTGTGCTCTCCTCCTTTTCTTTGATTGTTATTTCTTCTTCTCTTTTTTTGTTACCCTCTTTTTTGTTTTCTCCTGCCTCTACTTTAATTATCTCCTCCTGCCTTTTTCTCTTCTCCTCCTGCTTCTTCTCTTTATCGTTTGCTTTGCTCTCGTGTTCCATCTTTCGGTTGTCCACACCACACCCTTTATACCCCTCCCTCTCTTCCTTGACCCTTATTTCTTCTTCTGATTTTCTGTAATGCTCTTCGTCCTTCTGTTTCATCATCTCTTCCTCCTGCCTCCTCCTCTGATTTCCCTCTTTGGTTTTCCTTTTGTCTTCATTTTTCCTCTTCTCATCCTCTTCAATAGATCTTAGTTCTTCGTTCATTTGTTTATGTTTCCCTTCCCTTTTTCTTACCACTTCCTTCACCTCTGTTTTCTCCTCCATCTTTTTTCTTTCCTTTTCTCTCTTCCTGCCATCTTTGTTCTCCTCCTCCTCCTCCTCCTCCTCCTTCTCCTCCTCTTCCTCCTCCTCCTCGCTCTTTTTCCTCTCACTTTCTTGCTTCTTTTTCTTCTCCTCAAGTTCTTCATCTACATTTCCATGTTCTTTTATATCCCTCTTCCTCATCTCTTTATATATCTTCTTTCTATCATCAGCATCCTCCTCCTCTTTATTTTTCCTCATCTCCACCTGCTTCTTCCTCTCCAAAATCACCTCGGTTATTCCCCCCTCTTCCTCTATTCTCATATTTTCCTCTTCTCTCTTTTTTCTCTCCTCCTTCTTTTGCTTCGCCTCTTCCTTCTTCAGGATCATTTCTTCTTCCACTTTTGTCTTCTCTTTCTCCAGCTTCTTCCTTGACTCTTCTATAATTTTTCTTTCCTCCTCTCTTTTCCTTTCCTCCTCCTTCTTTAACCTTTCCATCTCTTCTTTCATTTTCCTCTCTTCTTCCTGCTTCATCATTCTCATCTCATCGTCCAGCTTCTTCTTTTCCAAATCTATCTTGTTTCTTTCCTCTTCTCTCTTCCTCTTTTCCTTCCTGTCTATTATCCTCTTTTCCTCTTCCTCATTTTTCAGTGTCATGCATTCCATTTGTCTCTCTTCCTCTTTCTTCCTCCTTCTCTCTTCCTCCATTCTGCTCCTTTCTGTCTCCTCTTCCCTTTTCCTCTTGTCCTCCTTGTCCTTCATTCTCTTCTGCTCCTCTTCCCTCATCTTCCTCTCTTCTTCAACTCGTCTCCGTAAATTCCGGATCAGTTCCTAATTGGTAAAGATAGTTACAAAATTTACAACAAACCATTTCATTAGAAACATTTCATTGTTAGTACATAAAACAATCCGCAAATAAATTGCAAACAATCTTAACACTTACACTTTCAGTCACTCTTCGTAGTCCAGAGTCCAAAAGGTCAAATAAGTCTTTAAAAATTGTCAATACATCCCAAACTGCCAATATAACCCAAAGCCAAACATCTAAAGAGGAATATGGAAATGTGTAGATTATAATAATCTGGTATTTGATGTGAATGAACCTCTGATTTGAGGAGTCAAACATTCCCAAAAGGGCATGTGTTTTCTATATTCTCTCACGGTTCTGATTCCAAGTTGATGGGAAATAATGATGAATTCAGATAATTAACTTTGCTTAGAAGTCCCAGTACTTTATAATTAACCAGGGAGAGTGCCTACACCCAGGGGTAGCCTCTGTGGGTTGACCATCTGGTAACATCAGCCAAAAAGAGGATCCAGGCCTACCTGCTGAAGAAGCATCTCCTGTTCAAGTTTTTCCTGTGCCTTCTTCTGCATCAACTCAAGTTCCTTCTGATGGAGCTGGATACAGAGAGAAATAATTAAAAAACATGATAATCTTAAAAATTACATTTTACATTATACAAATTTCTCTTTCATGTTTGTATTTGCACAGCATATGTGGCATATATGGCAATATCCTTCTAAAAGCATGTGTGCAAGGCTGCAGTTTCCTAAGTTTGTTTCCCTAATTAATACATATATTATCATAAATAAATGAAGTACCAGGTTCTATTTTAAATTTTTCAGTAAGATGGATATGAGATATGAGAATATACACATTGCAAATTAGCCACTGACTCACCTTTTCGGCCTCCATTATCTTCTTCAGCTCTTTCTGGAAGTCTCTTTCTATTTGTCTCTTTTGCTCCATCTTCTTCATCTCCTCACAGTGCCATTTCTCCCGCTCTGCCTCGTATTCACTGCTTTTCTTCCTCTCCTCTTCATTCAGTGAAATCTCAAGGGTCCTCATTTCAAATGCCACATGCTTCTCACTCTCCATATATTCATCTGTTCCAGCTTCATCTGTGACACAAGTACAAGTACAAATATGAAGGTTAAATCTAACTCCCACTGAGCATGTCACCCTTTTCTCTGCCTTCCCTTTTACCTTCCATTGCACACGATGCAGTGAAAATAAACTGCTTCAAAAATAAGCATAAAGAAGTAGACATGCTTTGGGCAGCACTTGGGCAGGGCAGTAGGAATGTCATTCAGACTAATGGTGTTATGGTCTTTCAAAATGTTGATGTTTTAATATTATTAAAAACCATATATTTTTATGTCAAAGGAAATTATATGCTTCATTACTATACCACACAGTCATTAATGAGAACGTAAAATAGGACAACAGTGACCTCTTGTGGGTATCACCGAAGAAGTTTCTATGCATTATCAGTCCAGTGCAATGAAAAAGTAACAGAGGAAAGAGATGTAATTTAGCACACCTGTAGTTAACTACAATATTTAACATATCATGCCATGAACTTTTGAATTTGAGACTTGTGTCACGATGTGGGATTTACACAGCACTGCCTCATTTTTCTAAACATGTACTGTACCTTCATTGCTGGGACACACTGACACATTGTGAATGAAAGGAGCCATGGTCTCTGTGGGTGCAGGAAGAAGGCAGGTGTAGGTGGAAGTTTCATTGTCCTCATTTTGTGTGTCACAAGCGACCTGTATCAAGCAAGACAAATATTTAGAGTAAATTGACAGAACCTGTGGACTATATTTTTTTTAATTGTATTTTGGATGTGTCATACAGTAAAATACTACAGGCAGACATTTACCTGCTCATTAATTTTCATCATGTCATTACCAAGGTGAATAGGAACATTCATCATGTCCTCCGTGTGATGTGATTCAAAGTCTGAGATGCAATTCAAAGAAAATACATATTATCCATCATCATGAATGTGCCCGGTTAAATTGGTAATTTACCAGCCATTTTTTAAAACAAAATAGCTAATTCCATGAGCTTCACGTGTTCACGACAAAAAAACAGTGTTTATAGAAGCATAATGTTGTATGATGTATTTGCTATTTAACAAGTTGTCACACCTTCAAATTCCTCAAGGATGAGCTTTTCACAAACTGCTGCTCTGCTTCTTGAGGTTTCAAAGTAGCTGAGCAGAGATGGTGGAATATCATCGAAGTCCTGTTGTCAGAATGTTGTTTTATTGTTAGTTTGGTCACATCACAAAAAGGTTAAGGTAAATGTTTAATCTTATATCTACCTAAACATCCAAACATGTGTTTTACTAATCTGGTGGAGATGACTGTTGAAAAACAAAAGCCTATATGGTCAGGGTGATAGATTTGTTGTAGGTCAGCTGATGGGCACAGAATGCTTCTAAGCTGTCCATAACCCATCCATGATCTATACCAACTTCCAAATTAATATTCTTGATAATTTTGCAGTGCATTTATACAAATACATAGTAAAATGGTACAGAAGGAATTAGCAAGTACCAGCCTTGACTGATAGCTGCTACGTGATGAAGTTAACTTCCAACTTTCACAGGCAAATTTGAACCCAGGTGAACCCAAAGACTTGAACATAAAACATTATAAGATACATAAAATATACAACATAAATAAAACATGTGCTAAGATCCACCATACAAGCTAACATTTAGCTTGGAGTCAACAACACCTGTAATTTAACGTTGACCTTTTTCAGAGCTGTGGCTTCAGCAGGAGACTACTTACCGCCTCATCCAGAAGTGAAAAACTCTCCTGCTCTTCTTTAGTTTCATCTGTATCTGAGAGGACTAGATTATTCAGCTCCCGCATGATTGTGTCATATATCTCATTAGCACCCGTCATGGCCAGCGACTCGTTTTCTCACTTAACTTTTTACATTTAACCACTTGAAAGTTATCTTTAGTTGCTGTTATAATCGGCAATTCCAGTACTTGTTGTTTATCTAAATAATATGCTGTTTAGCACGTGAACGCTAGTTTAACATTTGCTAGCATTCAGAAAAAGATCCGTTCGCGTCTGGGAGATACTTCAGTCTCTATGGAAACAACGCTGTGAACTATGTAGCCTCGCTAGGGACAAACCATGCAAAAGGCAAAGGAAATAGTTAAGACTCAGATAATCTTGCAAATCACATTTAGCAGAATACCATCTTTACGTATAGCCTACATATCACTATTGATTATTGTCTTATATTTTATTAGTTTGTGTATTTATATTTCAAATTATCATATTTAAATTATGGTTGCTATGGCAACCGGCAGCGCTTGTAGAAGCAGCAGCTGATAGTTCCTTCAAACTTCGCTGCTATTTCGTTTCTTAACTGTGTTTTTTTTTTCCGGCTTTATTGCCAGAACATGCGTTACCTCTGACATAAATACAAGTCACTGCAAGATGAAGACGGGTTTTTTTGGATTAAAGAGCAGCAGACCACGATCCACCCGTCCCACACAACCTGACCATGGCGCCACGGTGGGTGCGGTGATCGCTCAGAGGAGAGGGAAGAGAGCCAGAGCCATGCTGGCCCAGCTGTTACTTAATTCTGCTCCTAAAGAGCCGTTCTGGACAAAATGGGACTCATGTTGACCAGAGATCGGAATTCAGCTGTCAACGCAAGGCTCCAGCAAGATGAGAGGAAGTGGACTGTGTTTTACATCGATGATGCTTGGTGCTCAGATGCAGTCAAGATGCAAACTGTTCACTGTGAAGATGAAACTTTAATATCATCATCTGGTTGCTGCTGTTTACATTCACCTCAGATGCAAATTCAAAAAATGCTGCTGGTAAAACAGTGTAAATTTGCTGTCCCCTCAAAATAACACATCACACAGCCATTATGTCTAAACCACTGGCAACAAAGGTAAGTACACCACTAATTACCACTAACTACCAAATTGGGACCAATCCATTTTCCCTCCCCGGTGTCTTTTTAGTGTTACAAGGTCTCAGGTGTGAATGGTGAGCAGGTGTGTTAAATTTGGTATTATTTCTCTCACACTCCCTTATAATGGTCACTGGAATTTCAACATGGCACCTCATGGCAAAGAACTCTCTGAGGATCTGAAAAAAGAATTGTTGCTCTATATAAAGATGGCCTAGGCTATAAGAAGATTGCCAAGACCCTGAAACTGAGCTGCAGCATGGTGGCCAAGACCATACAGCGGTTCAACAAGATAGGTTCCACTCAGAACAGACCTTGCCATGGTCGACCAAAGAAGTTGAGTGCACGTGCTCAGCGACATATCCAGAGCTTGTCTTTGGGAAATAGACGTATGACTGCTGCCAGCATTTCTGCAGAGGTTGATGGGGTCAACCTGTCAGTGCTCAGACCATACGCCGGACATTGGTCAGCATGGCTGTCGTCCCAGAAGGAAGCCTTTTCTAAAGATGATGCACAAGAAAGTCTGCAAACAGTTTGCTGAAGACAAGTATAAGGACATGGATTACTGGAACCATGTCCTGTGGTCTGATGAGACCAAGATAAACTTATTTTGTTCAGATGGTGTCAAGCATGTGTGGCGGTAACCAAGTGAGGAGTACAAAGACTAGAGACTAGAGTTCATTGAGGGAACTATGAATGCCAACGTGTACTGTGACATACTGAAGCAGAACATGATCCCCACCCTTCGGAGACGGGGCCGCAGGGCAGTATTCCAACATGATAACGACCCCAAACACACCTCCAAGATGACCACTGCCTTGCTAAAGAAGCTGAGGGTAAAGATGATGGACTGGCCAAGCATGTCTCCAGACCTAAACCCTATTGAGCATCTGTGGGGCATCCTCAAACAGAAAGTGGAGGAGCGCAAGGTCTCTAACATCCACCAGCTTCGTGATGTCGTCATGGAGGAGTGGAAGAGGACTCCAGTGGCAACCTGTGAAACTCTGGTGAACTCCATGCCCAACAGGGTTAAGGCAGTGCTGGAAAATAATGGTGGGCACACAAAATATTGATACTTTGGGCCCAATTTGGACATTTTCACTTAGGGGTGTACTTACTTTTGCTGCCAGTGGTTTAGACATTAATGGCTGTGTGATGTGTTATTTTGAGGGGACAGCTAATTTACACTGTTATACAAGCTGTACATTCACTGCTTTACATTGTAGCAAAGTGTCATTTCTTCAGTATTGTCACATGAAAAGATATAATCAAATATTTACAAAAATGTGAGGGATGTACTCACTTTTGTGAGATACTGTATATGTATATAAATAACTGTATATATTGTTTAATTTTACTTTATATGTTACCATATTTTAATATAGGCCCACACTTAATTATATGTTGTGTGTGTTGTGTAGCATGAAGGAACTACAAATTTCGTTTCGTTATGCAGCCTCGTGCTGTATCATGACTAAGAAACAACCTTGAACCTTGTTCCTTGTAAAATAGCTGCAACAGCAGTTTAGATAGCATCCGTGTATTTACACTGTCAAGGGTATTATATCGATAGTTTATATTTATACTGCATTCTCCAGTCAGTATTGTTGTTGTGCTTCTGTATTGGTGTTGGCACTGCTGATTTAACAAAAAGGGCAACAAGCAGTTGGAGAACAGCAAAATGATTTGGTTGAAGCACTGCTTAGTGAAAATAAAATGTAGTGTCATGGTCTTGTGTGGGCATTTTGGACAGCCAGCGGGAAGGGGTCAGTGAGCCTAAGACCTTGTAGGTGAATCACAGGACCAGAAAAAAAAATGTGTTAGGATGTGAACAATGCACACTTTTTCCATGGCATTTCTGATCACAAAGACCAGTTCCTCTCTCCCATGGTGAAGTCTCAGCACTTGTGCTGTACTTCTCTTTGAGGAGATTCCAGTGGCCCACGCAGGTTTTCCCATACACATTCCCTAGGGCTTTCTAAAAGGAACCCAGTCTCCTTCCTCAACGTTTCAAAGAAGAACAGCGTGTCCTCCATCCCAAACTGTTTGCTCCGGAGACACACTAAGGCCTGTTCTCCTTTCTCGTGACAAAAACAATAACAACAGAATGGCGCCAGATCAGACTCATTTTTTCTTCAAAGCCCCAAACTGAATTCCCCAACGACAATGAAAGGCACCACCACAACTACAACACTTATGTGGCCTACAAGGTCAACACCATCAGAATCCTCACAGGTCCGTCCAGCATAGACGTGCTTTCATAAAGGTCATTATGGGTCAAAGCACAACTTCAGTCCTGAGGCTGATGGGCAGAAACAGGACACTTTGGTGCTGCTCCTGTTGTTGGAGTCAAACTGCCTGTCCCTTATGTTTCATTAGGTCCTCTAAGATTCATTGACCAAGTTCAATTGCTCAAAAAGGCTCCATCAGCAAGCCTTGTCCACTCCGATTAGGGCCAGACCCTTTGTCAGTGGGCAAGGTGTCCGTCGCTTTTGTCTAAGTGCACAGAACCCCGACAGCAGCCAGACAGGGCCAAGCTGCAGATTTATACAACAGATTATGCCAGTCAATGGCGGCTCCGGCCAAAACGCAGCAGCGGTTTAGATAGCATCCGTGTGTTTACACTGTCAAGGGTTTTCTGTTACTCGTCTGTTGCCATTATCTTGGCAGCCATTGGGCATATCAAGCCTATCATTTCCATCTGGGAGCTTTGACGAAAGATGGGATTAAAGGGAAAAATTACCACCACTCCTAACTACCCATTAACTTTCTCTTGCTGTCCATTTTGAATGTATAGGTTGCAATGTCAAATATTTAATAATAATGAGATAATAACTAAATTGTGCTTTTTTGCTGTTGCATTCATTTGTCTCATGTGTAGGCCTTGTTTAATCAATTTACCATCTTGTATTTATTCAATCATAGGAACATAAAATGAAAATATCATCCAGAAATGAAATATTTCTTCATGCCTGAACTTAAGCTGACATTTCAATCCCCCATGCTGGATGATTGAATGATTGAAATGAATGATTCTTCTCAATGTACTGAGCCATATTATAGGCTTCTGAGAGTAAGGCGACTTGTATGTAGACCTGATGGTAGTTTAAACATATTAGGTGCATGTGAGGGGGAAATGGTTAAGTTAACTAATCCTGCATGAATGCCGTGGTAAGCCTAATCACCTCCTAATGTTGCATTCTTGTAGTTATCTGCTGTCAAATCAAATTCTTGCTTGTGCAACCAATGTCTGATGTTTTCACGAATCTCCAAAGCTATATAAGTACAATTGGTAAAGTTCAACTAGTTCATCCTCAGCACCCTCCTACCCGAGATTATCTGTCCTTCAGTGAGATGACAACAGCAGTGAATTGGTTGGACTTGAACACAGATTTGGATTGCCTTTCAAAGTTATCATTCGCTGCCAATGTGACCTTAGCACACCTAAATCTGCTTCAAATGACTGTGGGATTACTGTAATCAGAATCACCTCTAACGAGCTGGGGGCTGGGAATAGTCTGCTCCAAGTTCAATGAGTTACAGCAACGGCTCTAATGGTTTTTATTATTCATTTTCATTGAGACACTTCTTCCCAGTTATTAATTTTGTTAACTCTTTATCTGGTATTACAAGGTTTACAAAATGCCTTCAAGGTCAAATCCAAACAACTGCAAGTCTTCTTTGCAGTCACATGCTGAGAACAGCATTTCCCCACAGGCCTATCTGTGATAACATTGACGACTATATTGGCAAAATGATTTGAGAGCTCTCTTGTTTCTTTCACTAAGGGATGGGATACTGTAAATGCACCACAACATGTAAAGACATTCACTGTATAGACACAGAATGACTCTCAGTGAACAAAGACAAACTGTAGAGGAAAATGTCTCAGAATATTTTATGCTACATTTGATTTTAAACAAAACATGCAGAATAGAGAAAAATAACGTAAAATTTATTTTTTTTTCCTTTCTAGATGAAGCTGATCGCTGTGTGTAGTATGTAGTAGAAAGTTAATTTCTGTAACGGCAGAGGAACTATTCAATTTGGAACAGAGCAGCCATTCACAAGAGTGCAGTGCAGACTTTTTCACATAAATAACATGGTGTAGACCAAAAACCTCATATATAAAAACGTGTGCAGGAGTTTTTTTAAATTTTTTAAAAACCTTTATTCAATTGCATCAAAATGGGTGGTGATTGGCAACTTCTCAGGAACTAAAAGCATTGTTTTTAGCTTAATTGATAACCAACAAATTATTAGTTTATCACATTGGTTCTGAAACATTTTCATATACTTTAGTGGAGGGTTTTTCAATCCACGGTGCAGAATATAAGTCTGTAATTCTGTCTTGAGGTTAAAGTATAACATGACAAAAGTTGGAGTAAGTTTCACCTGTTTAGAAATCTCTGAAGTACAAAATGGAGGGCATTCGCAGACATTTCTGTTCCGCAGTGCCATCTAATAATTAATTGTGATTTTCTGACATTGTAGTTCATGGAAACACCCACACACATGGTGCCTAAGAGGGATAACATAAACAGTAAGGAGAGCACTTGGCCCAGGTCTGGTGTTAGTGCTGTGATGTTCTCTGTTGGGTCCCATGACTTGTTATTGGCCTTGTGTCACAGGACAGTTCGTAGTGAGAGAGGGCTTTACTGCAGTTAATCCTCTCTTTGAAAAAGCATCTCCACCTCGAGCCAGCAAGCACCAGAGGTGAGCCTAAGCCACATTACTGCCATTATGTTGTTGAAAATGAGCCCTGTGTGTGTGTGTGTGTGTGTGTGTGTGTGTGTGTGTGTGTGTGTGTGTGTGTTGAATATCCTTGTGAACTCACCCTGTCATATTGTGTGTGAGTGCCTCTGGGACTCTCTTATTGAGATATTGTGGCTCACACTTCTTGTGGTGATTGAAATCAAATTTAATTTTTCCCAATTCTGTCAGTGCGTGGGAACTGAAATATCTAAGAAATACTACTTTTGAAAATGACAGAATTTCATCCTGAAAACAGTGAAATTTGAACATTTGTTAAATCTTCTAACATCTGATAAAATTAAGTACATACAGGATAATTAACATATCCATTATCTTTACCTTTTGGGCTGTGGGGGACTGGAGCCCACACCAGCCCACACTGGGCATGAGGCAGGGTAAATCTAGGACAGGTCCCCAGACTGTCCCAAGACTAACACACATAGCCAGACAACTATTCAAACTCACCATCTATGAGCAATTTAAAGTCTCTCAACTTAACTTCTAACCTGAATGCTTTTATAGTGTTGCACCCAGAGGTAAATCATGCAGATACAGGGATAAACAAACAGAGCAATCGCCACACAGAAAGGCCCCAGCCAGCAGTTCTGTATTCAGACCACTAAAGCACCACTGTTCTGCCCCTCGTTAGCATACTGGTCATTTACAAAATAATGCTCTGAAATATGTTGATAAGTAATTATATCGTCACCACTAGGTGCTTAAGTGTGCTGAGGTACCATGGTATTTCAATTAAACATGCTAGTCATGTTAATACCATGTTTTTTTGTTTGCAATCATGGTACAAAACTATCATGCAGTTGTATTTCCTGCACCATCAGGATCGTAGGATTTGGGTCATTTCATACTGGAATCAGTAGAGTGTGTGGTGATCAAACATGTATGCCAGAGTCCTACTATGACAGTGTAGTAAAAAAAAAACAGGCATACACACACAAAACTAGACAGCTGAAAAAAACATTTACACCCATTCAGACAAGACATCAGACAAATAAAAGGTGGGAGCCAATGGCATTAATCACCATCTAGTGTTTCCATTCTTATTTCACCATCCAAACTCCAGTCATCAGCGCTCCTCATGACCTCGGCGTCTCATTTTGACTCTTGTCTTCACTAGAAAAAAAATACAAAACTGAATCAAGGCTGTTAGGGTGAACGTCACTGTTGCCTCACTATTGACTGTTTTCTTGTGTTTTATCAGAGCAGGTTTGAGCTGCACAATGCCTATAATAGCCCATAGGCTTTTCTATTTTTCAAAGGAGCTTCAGCACATGAAATACACATTGTTTTCCCTGGATGAAAACTGAGCTTTTCAAGACAATGGCAAACAGTCAAGGTTTGTGAGTTAAAGAGTTTAGTGTGTAACTATGATGTTGTAAATAGTTAATCTAAATATAAATACACAGGATTGGATAACAGTTGCAGGATGTTAGGATTTGGGAGTGAAAACTCTCTGTGATGCACAAACTCAAAAGGCTTTTGGCTACTTTGAAAGTTAAAGTTCATCTTCCACTGTTTTACTGACCTGTAGTTTTAACAAGATGCAGTTCAACAGAACAACAAACAGAAGCTTCCAAAATTACCATACAGTTGAATCACCAACTTTTCACGACTGTTGTATTAGACAGCCTTAGTTGTACTGTAGCTAGGTGTACCACATAAAATGGCAACTGAGTGTACAACTTTTCTTAATTTCCATCTTACAGTAATACGATAACAATTTATCCTAAAAGGACAATGTTTGGAGGACATGCAAATATTGTCACTGCAAAATCTGTTCCCTTAACATTTCTTGAGGAGGTGAATGTGAAGAATCAGGAGCGGCATCAAATCATTGATCATCTTTCATGCCAGCTCTGGGTGAATCCCATTGGCCGAGAACTTGCGTCTCTGTGACATGGCGAAAACCAATATGCCTTAACTTTCCATCAGAGGTCTGGGAGGGGTAAACTCGTGACGGCCGGATGGCATCATGTTACCAAAGTCAGGGTCAGTTCATGAAGAATTCAACAGGTTGCTAGGGTAAGCTGCCATCTATGACTGGCTCTGTGTTTACCATCACAAAATCAAACACCAAGTACCTGGTGTTCAACAGTGCATATAATAAATGAATCACTAGTTTTATTCCTTTGTCAAAACAAAGGTACAAGGCTCATCTGAGACATTTTGGGTGTTTTTCTATGTGAACACACATTTCTCAAGCCTAGTTTGTTCTGAAAAGTAAGGGGGAAAACTACATTTCTTTATTCATGTGTAACACTATATATTGGTTTATAATGCCACAGTACATGCTCATCCACTGAGTTGTCACCCAGATGGCCTACTGATGCAACAGCTCTACCTGACAGCGTTGTTATAGATGGCTTAACCAGCTGGAAAATTACTGAAATAAATAAATAGATTCTAATATGGTGCATGACGAGGCATGACATCAAAAGTGGAGATGAAATGCATGAACATTTGAATGCACTGTAAGTGCAATGTATGTACACATGTACATTGTACACGCATGTATACAATATTATATACAGATGGTGGCA
This sequence comes from Micropterus dolomieu, assembly GCF_021292245.1. NCBI lineage: Eukaryota > Metazoa > Chordata > Actinopteri > Centrarchiformes > Centrarchidae > Micropterus > Micropterus dolomieu. The sequence goes on from NC_060171.1 coordinate 6,533,257, forward strand.
AAGGGAAAGAGATGAACATCATCCGATGGTGGTGGAAAGTACTACCAAACACTTTGCTTCAAAAACTCCCATAGGTGTTCAGTTGGGTTGCGATCTGGTGGCTATAATTTCCATACTCATTCTATTCTGTGACCGCTCTTGCCATGTGATTGAGGCATTCTTTGTCATTTTGGAAGAGACCACTCCCTTCATGATAGATACAGAATATTTAATTAGAACATAAAGGTGTTCATTCAGAATAAGTTTGTATAGTCAAGATGGTAGCAAAGATAACAAAAACAGGGATTTATTCATCTTGTATCTTGCCTAACTTTAGTGGATCATAAAACATCAGACATGGAATTAATTTGTAGATGCTCCAGTTCAAGATGAGACAAAACTTTTTTGTGGATGTCAGTTTTTTAGACATGACAAAGGCCAAAATGTGCCTACAACCGACTAGGTAAGCCTTGTTTTTAGCTTAGGCGATTGCCACATATGCCTTTTGCTATGCTGTAACCCATTTTGTAAAATGGCAAATTGTGCTGAAAAGACGAAAGTCTGGGCTTTATGGTAGGCTCAGTCAATAAAATAGGTTTTTCAAAAAATTGTGAATCATCGCAACCACGAGAGGTCCTTAATCATACAGTCACAAATGTGCACAAAAAACTATTAGGCTGATGGGCCCAGTAGTACACAAGATTGCCAGTAGACGACAGCGGTAATTTGACAAAAACTGTCATTCCTTATAACAGGATGTGACCGTTATGTGTGAAATGGTCCATCTCCTCCAACTTCCACAAACACACACATACACACAACCAAACACATGATCATAATGAATGAAACTATCACAATGACCTTAAGGGATATGATATTTTTATCATTCTCCTATTGGGACTTTAGGCAAAGTGATCTTTTCAGACTTAATGGCTGACATGCAGCATGCAACACAGTCAGTCTGTCTCATGATCCAAACCATTGTGCTTATCATCATACTCCATAAATCAGAATCAACTTTATTATCAAGTAAGGGCCTTTTTGATGAGCCCAGCTGCAGACATAAAGAAACTTTTCTTGTGGCATGGTCTTAATGGACCGCAGGGGAGTCTAAAACCGTTTTTGTCCGTAGTGAGAGCAGTCAGCCACAATAGGTGTGTACAGGTCCTAGAGGGATGGAAAACTGCAGCCAATTACCTTCTCTGCGGAGAGAATGATATCATGCAGCCTAATTTTGTCCTTGGTAGCAGCGTATCAGATGGTGATAACGGGGAGGAGGTGAGGATGGACTCAGTGATAGCGGTGTAGAAGTGTACCATCATTGTACGGGCTCTGCTCGGCTTTGTTGGTGATGGAGCTAATGTTCAGCTCCCATGTGAGGTCCTGGGTGATGATGGTGCCCAGAAAGCGGAAGGACTCCACAGTGTCGACTGGGGAGTCACATAGGGTGATGGGGGTGAGTGGGGCTGGGCACTTTCTGAAATCCAGTACCATCTCCACTGTCCTAAGAGCATTGAGCTCCAGGTTGTTCTGATATCCCACCCCTGTAGGCGGACTCATACTCACCAGAGATGAGCTCAATGGCGTTATCCGCAAACATCAGGAGCTTGATAGACAGGTGACTGAAGGTGCAGCTGTTGGTGCAAAACACAACATAATTACATCAAGAAAACTTGTTGCCAGGGTGGTGAGAGATCGCTCAAGAGAAGACCTATTGCTGACCAACATCATGTAAGAAGAGGCTCAGATGTTGTCACAGATGAATAGCGAACCTGTGGACAGGACCTAACAGATGCAGTGGACAATTAAAGACAACCACTTCACAAAACGTATTTAAGAAGAATTTGTATTGATCAGAGTCAGACATAAATGAGATTTTATGTGGTTGTTTCTCCTGAGATGAATTTGAGAAGTGGGAGAAAAGGCCTTTGGTCTCACCTTGGTATTAAAAGCAGCTCATTTGTATAGGAGAAAAGAAGGAAACAACTATGAGATCTCATCTTGGATTTTGCTTTCCTATGGGAATTCACAGAAGCAGGCTGGCACGTGGCATGTCTCCAGTGAGGTGTTAAAGACGTCCATGAATGCTGGCGACAGCTGATAGATACAGTGCTTCAGGGTGGATGGAGAGACAGAGTCTGGCAGAATTCTTTGAATTCTTGCATTCTTCTAGTCAGACAGTGACATCATTGATTCCTTGAAGCATGAGCATCATCTATTAATACAAAGATTTGGTACAGAATACACACACACAAACATAAATTATATTAGTATAGTAAATATAACATTAATAGGAACATCGACATAATTGGGTAACACTTTATTTTAAGGTGTTTGTAATAAGCAGTAATTAACAGTTAATAAGCAGTAATTAAAAAATAATAAAACACTTATAAGACCTTATAAGATGCTTATAAACACAAATAAGTGTTAACCAAAAGACAATTAACTCATTTATTATTGATTATAAGACACTTATAGGCTTTTATTAGAAACTTGTTGATGGTTTATATACCTGTCATAAACATTAATAAGATGTTTATTAACATTAATTAGACTTTATAAGGGTTGTTTATTGATAATGTGACAGCCAATCTGTGGGAGTGATACCTCACCACTGTTAACCATCTTTGTTCTGTTGAGGTGATTGCTTTGAATTATTTATGTTACAGAGACACACCTTGCACATTTAAATAGTTATGTTTAGTTCACTCTTTTGTTAAATAAATTACTTTTGATCATTTATGCTGCCTCGTTCCGTCTTTTGTCATGACCCTTGAGCCAGGTTGTGACAAAATATGGGCTTTTAGCTTGGGAGCATGTCCGTGGTTTTGGGAGGGTTGCTAGTGTGCTAGTTGCTATTCCAAGCCAGTCGGTCATTAGTGCATAAATACCCACCACAAGTAGCTGCATGAAGACCAGGGATGAGTTAGTTAGCTGGGTTGATCTAGATAGCGGGGGAAACTCCATACAAGGTGAGGTTTAGTCCTCTTAATGCGCATGAGGAAGCTGCACTGTCTTGCTGGGTCTGTTGCTGTGGTTTTGATGTGCCAGTTGTAGTTTGTTGTAACGGCAGATTGTGACGAGTTTATCGCAGCTCCGTCTGAAGAGGCATTGGAGCATTGTACTAAGGAGCAGCTACTAAAGATTGCGAAGCACTTCTCGGTAGTGATAGGTGACAAACGCCTTAAAGAGAACATAATGGTGACTTTGAAGTCTGAGTTGAGAGAAAAAGGAGTGTTGTCTGTGGAAGATGACGTGGAAGATGATTCTCCAGTCTCAACAGTTTCCGCTGGTGCACTTCAGACTCAGAGCTTAACGTTTGAACAACAAAAGAAACTGTTGTTGATTCAGCTTGAGCATGACAAATGTATGAGTTGCAAATTAAAAAGCAGATTAAGGTGGAGAGGATTCGGCAAGAAGTAGAGCAGGCCAAATTAGATCTGGAAGGGCACCGCTTAACTTTAGCAAATGATAGTAAGGGGTCCAGTGGAGATCAGAGCAGGCATTTGTCTGGAGCTATGAGTTCCTTTGATATTAATAATTTAAGATTACTGCCACAGTTTAACAAGAAGGACCCTGATACTTTTTTTGTATAATTTGAGCATGTTGCTAAGGCTAGAGGTTGGCCTGATGCAGATTGTGCATTGCTTCAGTGTGTGCTGACAGGAAGAGCGCAGGAAGCTTATTCATCCTTGAGCACAGAAGATAGCTCTAGCTACGTAGAAATCAAGTCGGCTGTGTTAAAGGCGTATGATTTGGTACCAGAAGCATATCGCCAACGTTTTAGGTCCTGGGAGAAATGTATTGGTCAAACTTATATGGAGTTTGCTCGGGACATAACTGGTCATTTTAAACGTTGCTCGGCTGCGCTGGAGGTCACTAGGCTTACTTTTGAGGATCTGTGTGACCTTGTTTTGGAGCAGTTCAAAAACATGCCTCCTGGCCACATTGCAGCACATGTTAAGTGTGTCGCGGCTGCGTCAGCAGATGAATACTTGTTGCTTCATAAAGGGAGTTTTACAGAGCGTGCTTCAACGCGTGACCTGGTGCACCAAAGTTGGAAGCAGTATCGCGAGGTAAGGTTGACAACACTAACTGTAACTACTGTCATGAAATAGTCACTGGAAGGCTGATTGCCCGCTGCTGCAGTTTAGAAACAAATCACATCATATCTAAGGTTAAGCCTGTGGCAGCAGCTGCGCCGGTTGTTACAGACTATGTATCTGAGTTGCTTATAACGGAGCTTGAACCGGATGTCTTGGCAGCTTATGCTCCTTTTATTAGAGATGGTTTTGTGTCACTGATAGAAAGTGAGGCTAAGGTTCCAGTAAAAATCCTGAGGGACACAGGGGCCTTTGACTCTTATATTGTGCGATCTGTGTTGCCGCTGTCAGAATAAACTGATACAGGTGACTGTATACTAAGCCGTGGAATGGGTTTATTAACAGTTATTTCCTTGTAAGACACATGTAGTGATGAACTTATTAGAAAAATCATAATGTTTATAGACAGCTTATAAAATCATTTTTTTTATTAACACTGATAAGACTTTATAAGTATTTTCTCAAAATATGAATGAACACATTTCTTATTTCATATGAGCATCCTTATGGGCATTTACTAGAAATTTGTTAACAAGTTATATATAGGCTACCTTAAGAACCTTAATGAGATGTTTATTAACATTAGTGACTGTTAGCAATATCCCAAAAGACATTTATTATTGGCTTGTAAGATATTTATGAGCTCCACCCAAACAGAAGTTTGTCCCCTTGTACTTTGGCCTGGAGTGGAGTCAGAGTAGGGATCCCTCTTTATTAAAACTTATTTAAGACTGCACCAAATTCCAAGGAGGAGTAAATGTTGTAATGTAATGTCATTAAATCTGTGATATTAAGAATAAAATATTAAGTTTGTATCTTTACATGAATATATCTAGTTTTGAATTATTATGCATTTGTTCAAAACACAAAATGTATGAAGTAATGACAGCCAATCTTCTTAGGTACACACACACACACACACACACACACACACACACAACAAACCTATTTACTCAGCATAAAAAATTATTGTGAAGCAGGGGAAGCTGGAGGAGTCCCGTTGTCTCCAACTTCCCTTCCTCTTCTGTTGGTCTGGAAACCCCTTGCATTTCAAACGAGGAACATGTGGATAAAATAGGTAAGGTACTACAGTCTTTACAGTTTTATAATTGCACAAAAACGAGGCTTTACGTGTAATTTGAAGATAACATTGTTATAACGTTAGTGGATTTATACTGGAAGCTGGAGTAATGTAATTATGGCTAAAAGTTACTTCTATACCATGCGAAGCTTAAGCTGCTAGGTGGCTATAGTTGCTTCATGTGTAATTGAAACTCTGCAAGTGCTGATAAAATAGTTGGTTCAAGTGTAAAGTTAATTTGAAGCTAATGTTAGCATGCAGCTAAAAAATAAGACATGTCGTGTAAACTAACATTAGCACTTGGATTTTTAGAGCAGCTTGAATAATGTCTTACGGTGTTTTCTTTCAACCTGGACATTTGAAATTGGTCCAAGAGACCACTGCCTGAAAGAAGCTACAATGTAACATTAATAGGCAGCTGCACACCTTCAATTTACATCCACAACATGTGCTTGTTTTGCCACTGACATGCTCAGGCTAAAAATTATTCTTAGTGCCTGACAACATTATGGAAAGGACCCCTGCAGAGGTCGACCTTTTGTTAAAGAGCAAGGTCCTTTTTGTTTTAACATGAAACATCCCTTAAATCGCCAAATCCACCAGACTCCATTCAAATTCCCTGTAATTTTATCATCATAAAACACACTTCATTTAAAGTTGACAGAAACAAGATAAAACTATCAGAGGCCATCTTGGTTGTCTTTCCATTGTTCCAACAACCACCACTCTGGTTTGGTTGAAATAAACCCCTAAATTCACCCATTTACATGTAACAAGTATGCTGGCTCTATACATGCTAAAAGTATTGATTATTAAAGGAAGTCTGGTGTGTTTGGTTTGGAGTTGTTTCTGGTTAAACAAAAATCATTTTAATCTTTAACAAAAAGGTCTCTCTGTGTAAGAACCCTTTCTAAAATGTCAGTAACTTAAAATAACAATCTGAACGTGTTTGTGTACAATGTCCATATAAAGCTCACCAGCTACTGTATAAAAATAAATAAAATGAGATTTATTTATAAATGTATAAATGTACTTGCTGTAGCTGTATTAGGAGTGCAAATTACAATTTGATGTGCAATCTTGCAAATTGAGTGTGTGAATGTGTTCTTCTTGTCCTGTTTGTTTTTTGCATTTCACTGAGCAAATTGATGGACCTATCAAAAACTAAGCAAAAAATATATGATAATATTTTTTTAAATAATAATTATTATTCACTCTTTTATTACTAAGAACAGCAAGACTTCCATTGCCTTGGTAATCTATGGTATGTTCTAGGGTTAATTTTTCTTGGTATTCTGTTTCTCTTCCCCTGTGTCTCTAATTCTTTTCTCTCAGTATCTCATGATGTCTCTCTTTCTCAGATCAAGGAAGAATTCCGGAGGATCAGACTACGCTACTGTCCACATTCCCAGGGAAGTTGGACAAACACAGGTAGATTGGAAGAGAGGAGCTGTTGGGAAGAAATTTGATGAGACCCTTCACATCATAAAGGAGGCATGTACTTTTAACATTGTAACTGTTAGTTTAAAGGGGCTATATGCAATTTTTTGATTTTAATAAATCAAATTGTCAATGGGCTCAAAACTCACCCACGTTAGCTCGCCGGCTAACGCCAAGCAGTTGCTAATGTTATCCAGTGCAAAGTTGGATCGCTTTCCATATTACTTCACCAACTAACGTGACCCATTTTTACTTTCCTGTGTACCACTGCTAAGTCAAAGTGTCAAAGCCTGCAAGAAATGATGTGATGGTAAAAAGAAAAATGTGGAGCAATTTGTTTACTATACTATAGTAATGCAGCCAGCTAACTCTACATTAGCTCGAAACTGCCGCTGTTGCTATCGTTCAATTTAGATTTTATTGCTTTTACCGATACTCAGGTACACAGCTTCTCCACCTCTCAGTAGCTGTAACTAACATGACCCACATAATATACAACCCAGAGGAAGAGCCATCCACTAAAACCACAGTAAATCTACTTACTGCGGTCTAACTGTTATAAAGTGTGACACAATCACGTTATAATATTCAATCCAGCTCACTAACTGTTCATCATCCAATACATTTAGCTGTGCTGACATTGCTGAGCCTCCGGTGAAAGATACACAGATAGTAAAGTTAGTTACTGAAAGCAGCAGGCGAGCTAACGCTGTAGCACGTCGGCTAAATGCAGTCTCTGTACCGTTATCATGTAACAAGCATGGATTAGTTCAACATCAAGCTGATAAAAATATTACTGTAACGTTGCAGTGGGAGTTTACCTGAGTTTCCACCATGTTGTGTGAATCTGTCTCCCTGTCTCTCTATAGCCGCTGTCACTCTGCCTTTTTTCGGGAGTACTGTGCCAATATGCCGGTGTCTTGCTGCGCTGAATGAAAGGTACGCCGCCGGTGTTGAGTTGCCTCTGAGACGGGAACGTTGAAGTAACAGAACCTGAACATGTCTGTGTGAAAAGCCACAGCCGGCATGCAGGTGTTTATTGCAGGATTTCTGTATGAAAGTAGTTGTGTTTTGGATTATGCTCGCTCATGAGTTCAAGCGAGCACGCGTACGAGCACACGCCTGGTTGCGATCTTAAAACCGCACCGCTAGTGGCCCCTGAAAACTACATAATGCCCCTTTAATGTTGTAGCATTCTGATATCTGTACTGTAAGATAATCTGGTATTTCATATATTTGTAGCACAGCAGCACTGAGTCCTGAAGAGAAGCTGTGATCATTCTCTATCTTGATGAAAAGACAGAGGAGTTAATCAAGGACTACCAGTAAAGAAAAGTTTTCTTTCTGACCTCTCACCTTTTTATTAATGCACACTGAAGGAATTGCAAATTTATTTCTTGATTTATATATACATTACTCTCTCCACATAAATAATTTTCAATTCACACAAGATAGTTATTGTTTATAAATGTAGGCAAATCCATGTGAGAAAAACATTAAGGTTCACAAATGTATTTCTGATATGCACACACATTTCTTGACTTAAATCCCAACACCGATCAAAACTACCACAGCAACTACATAATCCCACCCAGATTTCTGTTCATAGGGAGAGCAAAGACCTATATGTGTTAACATCTAGCAAAAGAAAAGTAGGTTTAATTTTCTTTGGTATATTTGACAGGTGTCTGATGACAAAGATGCTTCAGTCATCCAAGACGCCCTCCCTTCATTTGCACTCAACATATTTGTAGTCAAGAAAAATCAGGGAGGGAGGTCTTAAGAAGTAAGGAATAACCATCGCAGGAGCAATGGTCCTTTTTGGTATTCCCATTGTAGCACAGGCTTGCATCAACCTAATAGGCCTTATTTATGGCTTGGTACTAAACTATCCAAAGAAACTGAAATACACCTTTTAAGGTTTTTCAGAAGATCTTCGTGGAGCTGGAGGATGAGAACCAAAAATGTTCCCCAAAGTCCACGATCTCAAGATCATCTTACTGACCTAAAAGCCATACCCACTATTTTGTCAGTGGGTAATATAATTTTTTCCTTCACTCACATTTACCTTCTTATTGTAGGGTTGACGTAAGGGTTGAGAAGGGGTTGGGTGTTGGCGTACCATTGTATGTTGTGATTGTGGTGTGTGTGTGTGTGTGTGTGTGTGTGTGTGTGTGCCAGTGAAGGGCATTAAGTACATGGTATATGCTCTTGAACAATGTCTGATGTTTTATGTTTGATATGCCGTGTATTTTTGAATAATGTCGATATTTATATTGTATGTATTTGTATTTATTTGTATTTGGGGACTGCAGATGTAAATTAGACTAAGGCTAACTCTGGTGTAATGCATCAAATGTTTATATTTATGTTATTAATTGCACATGGTCCCTTCTAAATAAAAATCAATCAATCAATCAATCAATTCAGACATTGTTGAAGGTGGAGGACTGAAAAACACACTTGTATTGAAAAAAATCTGTACAACTGTATTTTTGTTTGAAAATATCCATTGCCATAGGAAATGTTTTAATAATGTTGTTTACAGTTAATATAAAAAAAAACGTATTTGTAATTGCACTTTTTATACGTGTTTGAGTGGAAGTTTAATATAATCTTCTTTTGGTTGCTGCGAAAGTTATGAAATGTAAAAAGAAATGTTAATTTTTCACAAAAAAATGTCGCTTCACAACTATAACACTAACTTTTAAAATATTTTTTCACATCCTTCTTGTATTAGTTGTTTTTATAAAGATTTATTCATCTTAAAAAGACACCGTTCCCACTTTAGTTTAGGGAGCTACAAAGGAGCATTGTTAATGGTTAAAAAGTGCATAATAAAGGATTTACTCATTTAAATAAGACACTGTTCCCACTTTAGGTAGCAGCAAAGGAGCATTGTTAATGGTTAATAAGTACATAAATAAGGATATATTAGCCTTTATAAGGCAGTAGTATAAACCTCTTTGATTACTGTCATTAAACATCCTATTAACATTGATAAGTGGTCTATAAACTATTAACAAGTTTATAATAAGTGCTCATAAATATCTTAAAAGCAATAATAAATGTATTTTAGGACATTACTAACACTCAGTAAGTCTCATTAATATTAATAATAATAATAAACATTATTAAGGTTCATGAGGTATATATAACTTGTTAACAAGTTTCTAATAAGAGCCTATAATTGTTTTATAATCAATTATGCTTATATTGACTTATTTATGTTTATAAGCATCCTATAAGATCTTATAAGTGTCTTATTAACTGTTAATTACTGCCTGAATGACTCTATCACTTGTTTGGTCTATAGATGAAAGAAACAGACAGCAACATACCATAAAGAGATGCTACTAAGGAGAGATCGATAACTATTATTGTGAAATTAATCTGTATCCTCTGCATTCAAGATGACAATAGGATATGATGATGCAATATAAGAGCTCACATACTGATATGTGCTGATAGTATCTCACATATGTTTTAGGCACAGTATTACAGTATTCTTGTGCAGTCATTCAACTTGTTACTTCAGTTAGCCAGATTTTCATTAGACGTTTAATAAGTACTATTACTTGCAAGCTTTATTTTATGCATACTATAGACAGAACACCTACAAATAAATGTTGGACTTTGGGTGAGGGAAGTACTTATTGAATATTCTCTCTTCTTTATGCATTTTAAAACCAGAAACTCTCTATTCTCAGGCTCTGAAAACTCAGAATGGCTTAACCAGAAGTTTCACTTTATTAGAACCTTTCCTTTCTATTGGCATCTTTCACTGATCAGACATCAGAGTGCAGCATGCTATTATCACCTTTCTTACAAGTTACATGCATTAGTAGCTTGCAGTACATTGAGCCCCAGCTAATACTGTTTACTGCATGCAGATTAGACTGAGATAGTTTTGGAATAAAATAAATTGAAAAAAATATGTATAATTATAATCATTATTATTTTCTCAGTTTTACTGACTACAACCTTAATATGTAGTTCAAGTAAATGAAAAGGGGAGTGCATCACAGTAATGTCTTTTTTAGACATTGCAGAGATAATAGGAAATGAGGGGAGAGAGATTGGCAATGACATGCAACAATGGTCCCCAGACAGGTGGGAACCAAGGATGTTACAGTTCATGGTCAGTGCCCTAGTCCTAGTACACCATGGCACTAGCCTTTCAGGTCTCACTGATCATTGACCAGATAAATGGTTCTTTTTTGGCTCCACAGATTGAGCTGTAACCTGTTCTCTACCCCTGAAGCCACTCTACCATAGAGAATTTTTTTATCGCCTAGAGCTACAGCTATCCCATTAGCAAATGCCACAGCTTTAAAATCCCTGACTACAAAAAACCTGAATCACTCATTGTAATAATACATTTAATCCCATAATTCCACTGCATCCAGTTCCCAGTGGGTTAACTTGTCAGCTTTAATGTTCAGCCTCAGTTGCAAGTTCTGTGTTCTGTTTGACTTGTCCACTGCATCTTCAGTGATTGCCATGATGCATTGCTATAGGCCATGCCATGAGTTTGACATTAGTAGTTGATAAGAGTGAAATATCTTGAACTGTTGGATGGATTGCCATGAAATTTGGTTCACACATTCATGGCCCTCTCAGAATGACTTTTCATCTAGTGCCATCATCAAGTCAATTTGCCCAGCACGATCAAATACAAGACTAATGACATTCCCTCAGTTGTACTGTATGTTGAGTGCTATTCAAATGTTAGCATGCTAATAAACTAAACTAACATGGTGAAATAGTAGACATTATACCTGCTAAATACCAGCATGTTAGCATTATCATTGTTAGCGTACTGAGTTAGCATTTAGATGAAAGCATCGCTGTGCCTAAGAACAGCATCACAGAGTTGCTTGGCTTTACACTCTTAGTATTATAATCCTCTATTTCATACAGGTTGTCTAAATAAATATTTCACCACTGCACACACATACTATATTGACACATATTCCAACCTGGGAGCTGACCACAGGTGCTCAAACACGCTTTAAAGGGGCTAAGGACAAAAAGAACAACCGCGTTTTTCTAGCCCCAACCCCATTCCACAGTGCTACTCTCTGAACAGATGGTGATTATGCAATGATAATACCTCTCTTAAAACTTCAATGGGTGGTGGCAGGTACCTAAATAATTTATAAGTAAACTACATTGTCATCAGCCAAACAAATTATGTACGCACTAATAGAATTAACATGAGCATTGATTTTCTTTCACTGCTCTCAGGGTTTCTGTGCTACCCTGCTGATGAGATGGAGGCTATTAGCAGTAATCAATAAGTCTGCTACTGTACTTAGGCTGCTCTCACTGAGCTCCTACAGAGAGGGAAAACTGCAGCAAGCAGGCAATGTCCTGAACACTTTGTACAATGAGGGCGAGGGGCTGTGTTCATGTCAGGAACACAGAGATTTATGAGGCAATGTCTGAGATACTCTTCATCCTTCACAGAGGGGAATTTTGAAGAGTAGTGATAAGGTCTATGAACTGGAAGTAATAGCATTTGTGTGCGCATCAAATACACACACTCACACACTCATTTTTGCCTGGCAAAGACCTCCTGACAACAACTGTAAGATTTCTGTAATGATGTCCTAGATGCATCTGAAACGCTGTGGATGTTCCATTATACCAGGCACTGGGGGAACTCAGGACAGAGACAGACTCCTTTGTAACGTAAACCTGGATTTTGGGAACAGAGTCCTGTACAACCAGGCCAGGAACACTCTGACTAAGGAGGTTAAAGCAGCACAGAGGTGCTACGCTGAAAAGCTAAACAGCTTTGCAGCCAACGACCCTGCATCAGTGTGGAGAGGCCTGCAGACACTCACCAACTACAGGAGACCATCCCCCTACACTGCTGGTAGTCAACAACTGGCAGACGAGCTGAATGGCTTTCATTGTAGGTTTGAAAAGCCCACAGTCACGCATCTCCCCCACTCCAACACCATCTTCAAACTGTCACCTTCCCCCTCTGACACACCCCTCACCTGCACTCAAGATCTGTGAAGAGGACCTGAGCCACCTCTTCCAAAGGCAGAAGATCAGGAAGGCTCCTGGCCCAGACGGTGTGTCTCCAACCTGCCTGAAAATCTGTCCAGACCAGCTGGCCCCCATCTTCACACAGATCTTCAACAGATCACTGGAGCTGTGTGAAGTTCTCTCTTGCTTCAAACGCTCCACAATCATCCAAGTCCCCCAAAAATCCTCCATCTCTGGACTAAATGACTACAGGCCTGTCGCCCTGACATCTGTAGTCATGAAGTCCTTTGAAAGACAGAAAGACTGAAGGACATTACAGGCCCCTTGCTGGACCCCCTGCAGTTTGCCTACAGGGCTAACAGGTCAGTGGATGATGCAGTCAATTTGGGACTGCATTATATCCTGCAACCTCGACTCTCCAGGGACATATGCAAGGATCCTGTGCGTGGACTTCAGCTCGGCGTTCAACACAATCATCCCGGACATCCTCAGCACCAAACTCACCCAGCTCACTGTGCCAGCCTCCACCTGTCAGTGGATCACAGACTTCCTGGCTGACAGGAGTCAGCAGGTGAGGCTGGGGAACATCACATACAGCACCTGGACTATTAGCACTGGCGCCCCACAAGGGTGTGTGCTCTCCCCCCTGCTCTTCTCCCTCTACACCAACGACTGCACCTCAAGAGACACATCTGTCAAACTCCTGAAGTTTGCTGACAACACAACGGTCGTCAGCCTCATCCGGGACGGTGATGAGTCAGCCTACAGACGGGAGGTTGATCACTCTCAAAACTGTGGAGATGATCGTGGACTTTAGGAGGAGCCCACCCACTCAGCTTCTCCCCTCTGGAAGGCGCTACAGAGCACTGTATGCCAAAACCAACAGACTTAGGAACAGTTTCTTCCCACAAGCCATTACTCTGATGAATAGCTGATTTCTGACTTACAGTGTACATACTCCTGCATCCTTTGCACTCTGCTCACTGCACTATTTGTCAATGTATATATTGTTTTTCATAGTGAGTAAGCACACTGTGAGCAATGTACAATACAGAATCAAATTCCTCGTATGTGTACCTGGCAATAAAGCTGATTCTGATTCTGATAAAATGGACCCAAAAAGATAGCACATGCCCAACATGTGCACAAAAGGCAGTTTTCCTTTACAGAAGGATTATATGAAGGTGGTACAATAGAAGTCTGACCCTGAAACTGTGATGTGATGAGAAGGTACAGTATATGAGTCCTCCTGTGACTGCACTTTCTGTTTTTTTAGTCAAAGTATTTCAGTATGAAGATTTATATTAAGTTTTCTTCTTCTTAACCTGGCCAAATACTTGCCACATAGCTGTGCCAAGGCCATATTTTAACTGCCCAAACTCTAACCTTAACCGAAGACATTCAGTGCCTGCTCCCTGAACATTTCACTTATTTAAATGTAAGTAAACAGAAGAGGAGCTCTACATAAAAATCAAATAAAAATCAACACCACCGCTGCAATAGTACAAATAAATAAGATAATTAAATGAGGACTCTTAAACATCAGATCTCTATCATCTAAAGCTGTGCTAGTAAATGATTTACTATCAGATCATATTGATTTAGTTTGTCTTACTTAAACCTGTCTGGGTCATGAAGCATATGTCAGCCTAAATGAATCCACTCCTCCCAGTCATATGAATGCTCATGTTCCTCAAGGCACTGGCCGAGGAGGTGGAGCTGCAGCCATCTTCGACTCAAGCCTATTAATCAACCCTAAATCTAAACTTAATTGTAACTCATTTGAAAGGCTTGTTCTTTGTCTTTCACACCCAACCTGGAAAACATTACAGACAATTTTATTTGTTACAGTGTATTTTGTATCTGCATTCTTTTATAAAGTTTAGTATTTAAAACTGATAATATTAATTATTGAAGGTGATTTTAATATACATGTGGATGTCAACAATGATAGCATTATTACTGCATTTATCTCATTATTAGATTTCAGTCAGAGTGTTCATAAACCAAAACTGTCGTTTAGGTTGGAGGACTTGTTGGAGTTTTAACCACACTTGTTCTGGCATATGGCATTGAAATTGAACATTTAATAGTTTTTCCACAGAATCTCTTTTTATCAGATGACTATTTAATAACTTTTAAATTCCTGTTATTGGACTACTTGCCATTAGGCATAACTTCCTACACTAGATATCTATCTGATAGTGCTGTAGCTAAATTAAAGGAAGTGATTTCATCTATATTTAATTCAATTACCATTTCTCAATATAACAGAGGACTCCTATGCTAACTTCAGTCCCTCCAAAACTGATCATCTTGTTAATAGTGCTGCAGGCTCTTGACTCTATTGTTCAATTTAAAGAAGATAATAATTTAAAGAAGATAGTAAAACAAAGACGGTTAGCTCAATGGTATAAACCCCATCTTAAAAGGACATGGCGTTCCACCAATCTGGATCAATCTTGTTTAGTCTGGCTAGATCGTAAAACACATAGGAAGGCTTTCTGTAATGTCAGAGAATCCTATTACTAGTCATTAATAGAGGAAAATAAGAACAACCCTAGGTTTCTTTTCAGCACTGTAGCCAGGCTGACAGAGAGTAACGGCCACATATTCCTATAGCCCTCAGTAACGACTTCTTGAGCTTCTTAAATGATAAAATTCCAATTATTAGAGACATATATTTAGACTGCTTTTCTTCCATCGATCTTCAACAACAAACTTAATGATTACTTCATCTAAACCATCAGCCTGTCTCTTGGACCCCATCTCAGCTAGACTACTTAAGGAAGTTTTTCCCTTAGTTAGCACTTATTTACCGGACATGATCTGTCTTTAGTAACAGACTATGTACCACAGTCCTTTAAAGTAGCTATAATTAAACCTCTTCTTAAAAAGCTCTATCCAGGGTATTTAGCACAACTATAGACCTCGAACCTTCTTTTTCTCTCTAAGATCCTTGAGAAAACAGTCACCAATCAGTTAACTTTCTACAAAACAAGTTTATTTGAGGATTTTCAGTCAGGATTTAGAGTGCATCATAGCACAGAGACCGCACTGATGAAAATTACAAATGACTTTCTAATTGCACCAGATAAAGGACTTGTCTCTGTACTTGTTAGATCTTAGTGCTGCATTCAACACCATTGACCATCAAATCCTATTACAGAGACGGGAACATTTAATTGGCATTAAAGGAACCACTCTAAACTGGGTTGACTCCTATTTATCAGATTGATCTCACTTTGTACACATTAACAATGAATCCTCCATGCACGCCAATGTTAGTCATGGAGTTCCACAAGGACCTGGGCTTGGACCATTACTATTCACCTTATATATGATTCCTTTATGCAATATTAATAAGAAACACTCCATTAACTTTAATTGTTATGCAGATGATACCAGTTATTTGCTATATCTTATATGTATCGATCAAGCCAGATGAAACCAGATGATGAAATCAGTTAGCTAAACTTCAAGCATGCCTGCTTGAAGAGTCCATTACTCTCCCGTTGATCCAGAATGCTGCGGCACATGTACTGACAAGAACCAGGAAAAGAGATCAGATTTCTCCCACATTAGCTTCTCTGCACTGGCTCCCTGTAATATCCAAATTTAAAATCCTTCTCCTCACCTTCAAAGCCCTTAATGGTCAGGTACCATCATATCTTAAAAAGCTCATAGTACCTTATTACGCAACTAGAACCCTGCACTCACAGAATGCAGGGTTACCTGTGGTTCCTAGAGTCTCCAAAGAATAGGAACCAGAGCCTTCAGCTATGAAGCTCCTCTCCTGTGGAATCAGGTCTCACTTTGGGTTCAGGTGGCAGACACCATAAGAGTAGGCTTAAGACTTTCCTCTTTCATAAAGATTATAGTTAGGGCTGGCTCAGGTGAGTCCTGAACCAGTTATGCTGCTAATAGCCGCTAATACTTCCCATGGTGCACTGAGCTCCACTCTCTTCTTCCTGTCCATCTGGATGCATTCTTATGCCATTAATGCATGTTAACTAAAGTTCCCCTTAGAGGGAACTCGAACTGCATCGGTTACGACACTATGGGAACGCCTCTAGGCGTAGCAGGTCTGAACGTGAATGAAATCACTCCAATCCTATTGGCTTGTTGCTAGAACGGTAAGGTGTGACGGAATAACCGGAGGAGTATAAAGCACACCTGTACACACTCATCATTAGCTTTTTTCTATTCAGCAGGCGCTCTGTATGTTGTTTGAAGAAAGCTCCAGTCCTACAAGCAGTGTGTCTTACCTGAAGAAGAAGTCTACCAGCATGTCCGGCAACCAGATGTACAGAAGGTGTGTTTTTTCTTGTCCTCGGTACATCACGGATGGAAATTCTCATGAGATGTGTGTCTCATGTTTGGGGATGGAGCATGCCCGGGCAGCTCTCGAGGGGGCTGCCTGCGCCCGTTGCGAAGCCCTTTCCGTGCGGGTACTGAGGTACAGCATGGCTCTCTTTTCCGAGGATGGCCGGATGTGTTTTCCCGCTCGCGGTTTGGATCCGGAGACGCTGCAGCAATCCGACTCCGAGGAGGCGGAAGTGCTCAGCGTAGTGGACGATGACTTCCGGGTGTCGGGGCGGTGTCATCTGGCGGCGCCCGACTATGACGTGCTGCTGGAGGTGGTGACTAGAGCCGTGGCTAAGCTCAACATCAACTAGCCAAAGCAGGAGGAGCAGACACCACAGGCTAGTGGTAAGCTTGGCAGTTCGGCATCGAGATGTCGTTCTGGCTCATCTGCGGCATTTAGGGCTGAGGCTCAACGCAAAGAAGAGGCGCCCACCCAACGGACTACGTTCCTAGGGGTAGTATGGGATTCGACAACGATGCGGGCACAATTGTCTCCGGCACGTGTCGACACCATATTGGCTGCCGTTAGTTAGGCCACGCCATCACTATAAAACACTTTCAACGAGTGTTGGGTCTCCTGGCGGCTGCGTCCAGCGTAATACCATCTGGACTGCTGCACATGAGACCCCTGCAGTGGTGGCTAAGGACCAAGGATTTTTCCCCGAGGGGAAATCCTCTCCGTCTGATTTGGGTTACGCGCAAGTGTCTTCGTTCCCTATCAGTTTGGAAGGAAACTTGGTTCCTGTCCCAGGGGCCCGTGCTGGGAGGGTCTTGTCGCCGGCTGGTCATTTCGACAGACGCCTCCCTCACGGGCTGGGGCGTGGTCATGGACGGCCGCTTTGCAAGGGGATCCTGGCAGGTGCATCAATCCGAGTGGCATATCAACTGTCTCGAGATGTTGACGGTGTTCCAGGCTCTAAGGAGTTTCCTGCCCGATCTCCAAGGCCACCACGTCCGGGTTCGTTCTGACAACACAGCGGTGGTGGCCTATCTGAATCACCAGGGCGGTCTGCACTGGCGCGTCAGATCCTCCTGTGGTCCCAGCAGAGGTTACTATCGCTCAGGGCGATGTATCTCCCGGGGACGCAGAATCAGGGAGCAGACCTGCTGTCGAGGCAGGGGCTGAGGCCCGGGGAATGGAAACTTCACCCCGAAGTGGTGGAGCTCTTGTGCGAATAGTTCGGCCCCATAGACGTGGATCTGTTTACGTCTCAAGAGACTACGCACTGCCCGCTATGGTTTTCTCTCGTTCCTCCAGCCCCGTTGGGTCTGGACGCCATGGTACATTCGTAGCCGAGGCTACGTCTGTACGCTTTTCCCCCAGTCGCTCTGCTCCCGGGGGTTCTGGAGCGGGTCCACCAGGACAATGTCGGCTTACTGCTCGTAGCCCCGTTCTGGCTAACCCGGGTGTGGTTCTCGGACATCATGTCGCTCCTGGACGGCCCGCCATGGCGGGTCCCTCTGAGGAGAGACCTGCTGTCCCAGGCGCAGGGCCGGGTTCTTCACCCTTGCCCCGCCATATGGCGACTGTGGATCTGGCCCCCGAGGGGGCACAGTACCTAGAGGCGGGTCTAACAGCCGGAGCAGTCGAGACCCTCCTCAGCTCCAGGGCCCCGTCCGGACGGAGGATGTACGGCCTGAAGTGGAGTTTTCTCCACTTGGTGTAGGGAGCGGTCGGTGGACCCTGTTACCTGCCCGGTGGTTCAGGTACTTGAGTTCCTCCAGGACCTGTTCTCTGCTGGTCTTTCCCCTTCCACCCTCAAGGTGTACGTGGCAGCTATTTCATCTTTCCACACCCCTCTGAGGGAGGGGTTCTTGGGGAAACTTCCCTTGGTTGTACATTTCCTCCGTGGTGCCCGGAGGATGAGACCTGCGACTCGGTCCAAGGTTCCCACTTGGGATCTGGCGGTGGTTCTTGGGGCATTGGCTGAGGCCCCCTTCGAACCTCTCGGGGAACCAGGGTTACATACGTAACACGAGACGATCTCTCTCCTCTCTCCTTCCATTACTTTCTGCAGGTGTTTCTGCTTCCAGAGATGCTCAACACTCAACATTATAAGTAATTATTATTAATAATAATAATATTTTAATTTTTTATAGATATTTGTATTATTACCGCTACCGATACTATTTTTTTATCATCTCTAAGTGGGATTTGCACTAGGCCTATACTGTGTGTTCTCTTTCCTTATGCCCTGTTTTCCTGAAATCGAAAACTGATTCTTTCTGGTAACTTAGTCTATGCCTATAGGCCATAGCCTGAGTCAATTTTATGCTTGTGCAATAACCACTAAGGGTTGCACGGGTGAATGACGTGAAAAATGCCGACCTTGACCAAAACCTCGCTTTTTACTTGTTAAAATCCAAAATATAGTGTCCTGAAATGACAAACAAACAAACATACAAACAAATAATTCGGTATGCCCAAATTTGACAGATCAATAAATAGACCTATCCAATGAGGGAAATTAGCGTTTATCAACAGAAGCACATTGCATTCATATGAGGAAGGGGCTGGCCGTTTCCTCGCAAGCTAGTAGTGGAGCGTACCAAGTGAAAAAAACAGGGTGATTACAGGAAACAAAGACGCTAATTTCACTTTAAACCTTAATTATGCTAACACATATCATATGCACTGTCATATAGACCACCTATATAACGTGTATGTGGTGAGATTTAGCATGGATAAGCAGTGGAAAAAATATCCGTCATCTGCGGGACGAAGACTGAACACCCCTCCAAAAGCCTGCAGTGTATCTGGCTGAGAGCTAGAGAACTCGCTGCACCGAGTCTGAAGCAGCACACCGGCCTGACTGGTTTACATACAAGCAAGTGATAATGTCTTCCCCGTGCATGTGCTCTCATAATTTCATTCCTTGAGACGCATCATTTCAGATAAGGACGACAGTTATTCCACACTGGTGAGTAGCTACCAAACACAGCATCCTGTCTGGATGTATTAGGCTAATGATAAAGGCATGGCTTGATGTGTGTGTGCGTGCGCATGTGTGTCTGTGTGTGTATGTGTGTGTGTGTGTGTGTGTGTGTGTGTGTGTGAGGCTGACTGTGGTACCAGGGCGCAGGATGTGGCTGGGCAGCGAATGATGAAACACTTCACATGGATGTCATGAAGACTGAGCGGGAGGGAGGAAATTAATATGCGCATTTCTTAGATAACACAATGTAGAACAACGAACCACATGGCACCGGTGTGATTTGTTGTGCGGGTGTTTATACCTTGCTCCATCCGCATTTTTATTATTATTATTATTCCGCCGTTTTTTGTTTCATCATAGGCTACACCTTCGGCCCGTTTTTTGACTCATTCCTCAGTTATGACTGGAAAATCCTTTTTGTCTTTGTGCGTTCAGTCATCCTCAGCCTCAATGGACCCATACTGTAATGTCCATATAGGCTCATAATTGTGATGCCATTTCCTTTTCCAGCCTCCGTAATAACTGCAGTGAAGGTTATATTGTGCATCAGCGGTCCTTTTGGCTGCTATGTTGCGTTCACTGGAAACGACGGCCTTTACCTCATACAGACCAGGCTAATCTGAAAGCTGTTAAGGAAATCTATTAATCACTTAATCCTCTGGGTGGTGAAAGGCAGGAGGCATGGTCGCATCGGAATATTTCCGGGATATTTTGAGCCAGTGATGCGTTTTTATGAAGATGTTTAATTAAAAAAAATGTGTGAAATACAAAACCAAGACGCCCTTGGGATGCTGCAATGTTGAAACAGGGATGTTGCGCACGAACCCCGTCTTTTGGTGGATAGTGTCCACACCCTTGAATCCCTTGAAGAGCCATAGTAGGCCAGAAGTGGCCTAATAAATGCGAATAACATATGATTTCGTCTTTTACAGGACAAAACGAAACACGAACAAGTCGCCAATAACCCTATGTTTTCTCCACCCGTTGGAACCGGCGCGTGTCTGCTCCTGTTTGTATTTTTATTTTGGAAGTTGATATCTTTTCATATAGGCTATAAGGGCTTTCCCCATCTCAGATAGCTGCGGAGAGGACTGTTTGGGTTGGTATGCAAATGGCCACCTTCCTTCAATTATTCAGGAGGCTGGAAACGTGATAGTCTCCATACCTCGACCCGTCACTGTCCAAGTCACAACCAGGCTAATGTTCCCAGGCTTTTTTTTCCAGAACAATGACTTCCTATAAATCATTCCTCATTCCTCATTCAAAGATTTTGCTGTCCTGACCAGCCATGTGATTTCCATGTGAGAAATAACACAAATATGCATCCAGGGGATACAACAATTCTTGTAAGCTGTTTCTTCCAGTCAGATAAAATTGTGTGGAGTAAGTAGGGACTGTAAGCTTGTGAATAATTGTTTTTTATTTAAATCAGACCGAAACAATCTACCACTTTGGTTGTTCAGTCAGTTCTTGTCTTCATTTGCCAAAGTTAGCAAGTTTTGGTTATGCTAAGTTAATTCAGGGTAAAACCTGTCAGATTGCAATTTATGAGGGGAAATTATAGGCTGACAGTAGATACACAATACAGAAACTAAACTGATGACTAGACTCTTAGCAGAAGCTCATCAAATGTGTTTTCTCAATGAGAAAGCAGCGAGACAACCTCTTTCAGAATTTTCACTTTTATTGGCTGTTTACTCATTGCAATATCCTCTTGTACCCCACAGACATTTGGTGATAATGAAGAAATCTACTTCCTGATCGCTCAATCTCCACAAACTGTCTTAAACCCAAACTACTTCAAATTTGCAGCTTTGCACAGTCAAAGTTCAAAAAGTGACTTTTCACAGACGCCAGCCCTACCCCTCCAGCCTGCCAACCAAAAAGACATTCCACCCTTCGCCCTTGTTTGCTTTATCAAATGCCCAAAAACAGCAAGGCCGTCAAGAGAGAGCTTGACGACGATGTCACAGAGTCTGTCAAAGACCTGCTTTCCAACGAGGACACATGCGACGATTCCTTTAAGAAGAGCTCGCTGATAGTCAACAACCATGAAGGGGAAGGGAAAGAGTGCAATGTGGAAGAAGGGGGCTCAGACAGCGAGGAGGAGGAACGCCCGGCTTGGAACAGCAAGCTCCAGTACATCCTGGCCCAGGTTGGCTTCTCTGTAGGCCTGGGCAACGTCTGGAGGTTTCCTTACCTGTGTCAGAAGAACGGAGGGGGTGAGTTACTTCCAGCAGTCCTTAAAGTTTCGCTGTGGGCATTTCACCTGACAGCCATACACATAGTAGGAGTGAGCAATATGGAAAAAAATTACCATGATGATAGTCATACTGAAAAATACTGGGTATTACTATCATTGTTTTGTCTCATAATTTCTATCAGTTATAGTAACATTTTAATCACCAAAGTAATGGTGAAATCTGGAAATGTAAAACAGCAGGGCAAGAAGCCACAAGCATCAAGATGATAAGACAAGTTTTAAACAAGTTGTATTTGGAGGTAAATTTTATTTGGAGATAAAACCAAAAGTGAGCGCACCTAAAAGTATTATTTCCTTACTGCACAGGAAAACTGTACTTGTATAACTATAGCAAGAAGAGTAGGTAAAAGTTGCACCAGGAAGTTTGTCTGTGAAGTGAAATGAATTTTTACAGGTTGTGCTATAAAAACTATGATTTAAGTTGTAACAAACAGGAATTATCCTATAAAGTGAGTACATCAGTAGAATATATTTCAGTTACTACAGTAAATTAGCAACATTAGAATGAACACACAGTAACCCAGCAAGCAGTTCTTATATGGAGACAGTTGGCAAACTAAGCACAGAATGTCATTATGTGACACCAGGGCATCAGGATCTCATGGGCGGGATGAACCACTGAAAAGTGCAAAGAAGATGACTACACTTCTGAAAGATCCAAGTCTGGGCACATCTGTGTGTTGTTATTACAGAGGACAAATGAGGACAAAAAAGTCAGTTCTATGGCCTCCTGGAGGATTAGAGCTGGGTAGCATCACTGTTTTTTAAATATGTATATTAACAACAATAAATGTGCCTGGAGTTGGATTCCTATACTCTCAGACATAGTCTTCCTCTTTTTTACTTTTTTCAGTTTTGAAAACAGATCGTGTGTGGGCCCCAGTTACACAAACTTATGATGTAGTTTTGATCATGACACTGTATTTTTACTATGTGCTGCATAAACATCTATTCAGTGTTAGATGTGAATGTGTATATCTTATTTATATAGCACCTTTCATGCACAGAATACAACTCAAAGTGCTTTACAATTCAGCAGCAAAAACACAAACACAAAAACACAAGTTAAAACCATACACATACACAAGGGGAAAGGGAGAAGATGAGAGTTACAAATAGCATTTTCTTTTATAAAGATCAAAAGACTAAAAAAGACAGCTGCTAGTTATGGGCTGTATTAAAAAGATTTGAGTTTTGCGTTGTTTAAAACTGTCCACTGAGTCAGCAAGTCTAATATTTGAAGGCAGGGTGTTCCATAGTTGTAAGAGTTTTTGCTCATCCAGTCATTAATGACACAAAATAAGTTAGATTGCACTAAATTTTTGCATTATCTGGCCTGACGAACATGTACAGCTGTGTGTCGTCAGCATACCTATGGAAGTTCATGCCATGCTGACAGATTACGGATCACACTGGCAGCTAGAGAAGATAGCTAGAGTAGATAAAGAATAACAAAGGTCCTATGACACCCACTTGGGCGACATCATAGTCAATATTTGTTGTTTCCGAAATATGTTTCCCAATTCTGACATGGAATTTCCTTCCAGTAATATATGATTGAAACTAGCTTGGGACTGTAATAGAGAGACCAACCCATTTATCGAGGTGGCTAAGTAAAAGATTGTGTTCGGTAGTGTTGAAGGTAGTGGTAATGTCAAGGAGAATGAGAACAAGTATATTTCCACTATCAGTATTTAATCTGAGATCATTTAAAACTTTGTCAAAAGCTGTCTGTGTACTATGTTTCGCTCCATTGCCAGATTGAACATTTTTAAGAATAAAATTTTCAGAAAGACTTCTGGGGGTATTCTTTGCATTTAGTGGAGGAGGTCTGGTCTACTAAGTCTAGGGTTGAATGTGGATATAAATGCTATTTATGGTTGAATAGTATTCTGTGATTGTTTGAGTTAACTGTGATACTGTTGGAGAAAAAGGTCTGTCTCTCATCTCACACTACTTTATTGTATTTAGAAAATAGTTCTTTGTGTATGTAATGGTGGACAGTCATTGGCACTTTCCTTTTCTACATTCACATTGGATAGGTCCCATGGGTCTCACCATCTGTCATTTCTTCTCCTTTATGGCTGCAGCATTGCCAAGTGCAATGAGAAAAGTGAGCTACTGGGTCATGTATGGAGAGACATGGTAGTTTGACTAATGATATCAGAAAATCTGGTGGCTGCAGAAGCATCAAACAGAACACAAAAATTATCGGAGAGGGCCAGGTCAGTGATAGCAGTAACATCAATGCCAATGCCACATGCGATGATTCCTTTAAGAAGAGCTCGCTGATAGTCAACAACCATGAAGGGGATGTAGATTGTAGATTGCGATCAGTAATCATATTTTGGATTAAAAAACTGTTGTTGGTGAAAAAAAGTTATTTTAAGCTTAGAAACTTGTTGATAATCAAAAGGAAGGAGTGTGTTTATCTATAAAGGGCCAAGTACAGACAGGCGTGAGCATTGTCTTAGTATTAAAAAGTAAAAAAGTAGAAAAGCCCAGTAGAAAATGTACCGGTGTACAAGGTGGAACCATTGTGGTAGGGGACTAGGACCGTGGGAAGATCAATCACTGATGGACCAGTCAGCACTGGACCTAATGGATGTGCATGTTGTGATGACGTGATGAGCAGGTGGATGGTAGACACTGTAAGCAAAGGCTGGCAGAGCTTTGTTCAGATGGAGACCATCTACACCAAAAATATGACCACTCTCCCAGACGAGACAGTGCAGCTAAAGAAATACAATTTTGAAAAAGATTATCCATATTCCTCCAAATAGTCAGAATTTATCACGAGGGAATAACTCTTGGTGACTAAATAGACTCCTCATGATAAGTCCGGAAATGCATATCTAGAAACAACATGCACCAAAAAGATGCTGGTATTTTATATGTGCATTGCATTCAGTACTGTCTGTGTAATTTTAAGTGTGTGTAAGAAAGATGGAGGAACAGAGTCCTTCCTATTTTGTACTCGTCTGTCAAAACCAGACTGCTCAGTGACCTTCAAGATCGACATGAGTGTCATGTGACCACCTGTGTCTCTGTGCAGTCTGCAACATTTCACAAACAAACTGTAAACCAGAGCTAAACCAACGACCTCACGACACTTGCTGTCATCATGCAGGAAATAATTATGTGAGCAGCTTTACATTTATTCATGTTGCTGACGCTTTTATCCAAAGCGACTTACAGCTGTTATATATGTCAGAGGTCGCACGCCTCTGGAGCAACTAAGTGTTAAGTGTCTTGCTCAGGGACACATTGGTGGATGGGTCACAGGGAGGATTGAACACGGGTCTCTCACACCAAAGGCATGTATCTTATCCATCGCCACCTCTCTCTCCCTCTCTCCCTACAATTGTTACAATGAGGATTTGCTGCAAGGTTTATACTGTAATGTGTTTGTGTCCCAGGGAAGGTGATAAGGTGTTGCACTTCCCACCTGGGGATTATGTAAAGCCATTGACCGCTTCAAGAAAGCTGATTAAATGAAACAGTCTCAGACAGGTTGTCCAGACAGGATATACACCCTCAATCCTAGTCAAGTTTATATGAGTAGCCTATTATCATTTACAATGTGTATGTGGGCTTTACTGAACCACAACAGCAATGGTTCCTATCCTGTCCATCTCTCAGAAGACGAGGAAAGGCCCCCAAATCCCAACAGTATGTAAGGAAAACAGAAAGAAAATTTTAAAGGAATCTCCACACCCTCTTTGAACGGCCAGATGTGGATGGATAAGTTGTTTAAAACCAATATTCATAATCTGCCTTCTCTTTACTTTTCCTTATTACATATGATATTATTATCATAGTATAATCACAAGGTAAGTAGTAGGTTAGTGATGAGGGGGGAGATCAGTGAACCGCATCAGGGTGTGCAGCTTGGAAGTAGAGTTTGATAGATTAAGGAAGCCCATCTCTGTGTGTATTGGTTGCATGAGCGTATTCACATGTTTCATTTGTGTAAGATCCATCTATTAGTATGTGTTAGTCTGTGTATGTGTGTGTATCTGCGGGGGGGGCTTCAGCTCAAATCACAACCTCTATAGGTTGGGTCATGTTTCAGGCTGTTGTGTTCAGTTCAACTCTAATTAGATTCAAATGGGGCAGCTGTGTGTGTGTGTGTGTGTTTCATCTACATCTTTTATCCACCCACATATTTATACATGTGTATGTAAATCATAGACTTTCATCTACTCACTATATATTTGCTTATATGGTTGTGTGGTGAGTACAGAGGGGTACTTTCATACTGCATATGACAAAGGAAAAAACATCAAATCTTCACATTTGAGAAGTTGGAACCATCAGGGCATTTGAAATGATACCCAGTCCTAATCAACATTTTTTAGCAATGCTAGCAATAATTTGGTGTCTGACGGAATACGTGCAAAACTAGTGACATTCCCGTCTACATCTGTAGGCTACTTTGTGTTTAGAGCTAATTAGCAAATGGTTGTTTGGTAACTTGCTAAACTAAGATGGTAAACATTATACCAAACATCAACATTTTAGTATTGTACTGTCATTGTGAGCACGTTAGCATTTAGCTCAAAGCACTGCTGTGCCTACAAAGCCTACAGCCTCACAGAGCCGCTAGCGTGACTGTAGATGCTTAGTCTTCTTTAGTCTTGTATTTCTAACTTAAGTGACTTGGGTTCTTAGGTTTGTAAATGCCACCAGATTACACTAGCTATTTCACCTTTATGTACTGTAAGGGAATTAGGAAGCTATTTTAAGAAAAGATGAAATAGACTCTTATCAGGCTGTTTGCTTTCTCAAAGTGCCATCAAAGTGTTTGAATGTCCAAAGGAGACTGTCGAGGGTTTTAAAAGACAATGGAAACCATAGGGGTTTTTGATGCTGACTGATGTCAAAGCTTCTTTCCTGAATGAACTGTGTACTCAGTGAACCAGAATTAGATGTTTTAATATTAGAAACCAGTATACTGTACAAACACAAACACACACAGGCTTAAAAAACAGACACACATTTACTTCCTCTGTGATCACTCCCATCTAAGCCAAACCTGGGAGGGACAAAGGATGTGAAAAACGTCCTGCCAGATGAAACAATAAACACTGTTGATGTAGGGATGAAACTGATCTTAAAAAACAATACATTCATTATGGAAGTTTTGACGCTGTCATCAGTGACTCACACAAACTTAACAGTACGTCGACCCAACAATGTTGACATTTGATGTTGTGGTTTAGCCTGTGAGAGGAGGGGAAAAGAAGGTAAACTATGAAGATTATGTCTTAAAAACTTCAGCACTCACACAGGAACTTTCATTTCACGTGAGGAAAAGAAAAGCGTCCCCACTGCATCGTGCTTTCCTTGCATTGCCAGATAGGTAACAGGAAAATAAAAGGCACATTATTTTCAAATCTGCTGCCACTGAACACATCTAACCACCAAACATTTCTTCTAAACAAAGAGTTTTAGGTTCTCTCGTTCTCTTCCAACTGTCATGTGCCCAGCAGTCTTACCACTCATGAGTACTCTGACTGTCACAAGAGATGTACCCCTCTGTATTTTAGTGCACCACCCACATTAATTTTATTCTTAATGTCAGTTATTCACTCTGAAACCTTAATTTGAGAGAGGGATGCCATATTTGCAATGTGCCTCAAAGTAATCCCACTGTAATTTAGGTAATTTTAGACTTTGGTATCTTTCCAGTGTTTATATTAATTTGTGTGTCTGTGTGTGTGTGTGTGTGTGTGTGTGTGTGTGTGTTAGTTGGGGTGATAATCAGACAGATACTGTTAAAGAGGCTGCTGTGAGTTTTTATATGCTTTTAGGCAAATGTGTCGCCATTAGGGGCACATTATGGAGAAGTATAGCTAAAGTTTAGGAGGCCACTGTGTTTGTGTGTGTAAGTTTGTATATAGCATGTAGCAGATAGAGAGATGGAAAAACTGGTGTGTGTTTGTATTTGTGCTGCCAATGTGTCTCGGCGTGAGATGACACCTCACAGTTATCTGATGATGACTGTTTCCTTTGGTTGTGTGAACTTCATCTAACTTGTTGTCTGTATCGTGTTTGTTTTGTAGGAGCGTACTTGGTGCCCTATCTCATCCTGCTGATATTGATTGGCATCCCGCTGTTCTTTTTGGAGCTCGCCGTGGGACAGCGGATCCGCAGGGGCAGCATTGGGGTGTGGAACTACATCAGCCCTCGGCTGGGGGGCATCGGCTTCGCCAGCTGTGTGGTGAGTCTGACAATGGGGCCTACCCAGACCGGTCTCATCTATGGGCATCAAATACCAACGCTTTCAAAAGTGACAAAGTGTAGTTATTTTGTTAAAGGCATCGACAACCCCCTGAAGCCCCCTAGCCTTACCATAAACGTCACAAATGTTTGTGCCTAAACCTAAAGTCAGCGACTTTATGCATGTTGAGGCTTAGCCTCCTTTGTGTTGCTACAATGTAGCAAACTGCAGCGTTTCATACAGACACTGAAGGGTACCATTAGTGTCAAATACATTTATTCATTTAGCTGACACTTTTATCCAAAGCGACTTACAATTGCTATCTATGTCAGAGGTCGCACGCCTCTGGAGCAACTAGGGGTTAAGTGTCTTGCTCAGGGACACAATGGTGGATGGGTCACAGCAGGGGATTGAACCCAGGTCTCTCATACCAAAGTCATATGTCTTATCCATTGCGCCACCACCACCAAATAATTACACTTTGTCACGCTGTCTGAAAACGATGGTAATGACGCATTGTGGTGAGAATGCGTTGGCCTACATCAAGTCTTTTATGACATATACAATAAAGTAAAAGTGTAGCACAAGCATGAATATTTGGCAACAGCATAGTTGAAACAAGAATAATAAATAATCATTATGCTACTGTAATTAATTAAAATATAAGTAATTATAAGTATGGTTTCATTACATATTGTTTTGAGAATATATCTTGTGATTGTAAAAATTGCGCTTAAGAAGGAAAAAAAAATGAGGAAAAATATTACTGTTAAAAATATTACACGATAAACCTATTTGTGAACTGTTACCCCCTTGTGGCATCTCTGGTGTCTCCTGAATCTTTCTTGAGAATACAGGAAGTTATGTAGTTTGTTTCCAGCAGCAGCAATAGCTGTTTGTTTATATAAAGAAATATAGTAAAAAAATACAGTTTTTAAAGGTTTTTTGTGAAACCTCACTCAAAAAAATTTAAGTCTCCTCTTGAAAAAATCAAGGTACTTAATATATGTAGATCAATGTCATGTTTAGTACTGGATATGAGAAGAGATGATCCTGGAAAATATGATCTATTCACTGTATGTGGTTTTGTGTGGCTGAAGTTAACTCAGCTCTCTTGCTTGTAGGTGTGCTTCTTTGTGGCTCTGTACTACAATGTCATCATCAGCTGGAGTCTCTTCTATTTCTCCCAGTCCTTCCAGCAACCTCTGCCGTGGCACGAGTGTCCACTCGTCAAGAACAAAACCAGTACATGTAAGACACAATCAGACATAATAAGAGCAGATTCACAGACTAAAATCATCGGTGCAGTTTAACTTTCAACTTCCTTTAGAAGGCTACCTAACTACAATTGATTTTAACAAAGAGGTACACTACAAGGCTGAGCTGGAACTTCTTCCTGTTTTGTCCATAGATGTGGTGCCGGAGTGTGAAAAGAGCTCAGCCACTACCTACTACTGGTACCGTGAGGCCCTGAACATCTCTAACAACATCTCTGAGGGTGGAGGACTCAACTGGAAAATGACCGTGTGCCTGCTGATCGCCTGGTCTATGGTTTGCCTCGCCATGATCAAGGGGATCCAGTCTTCTGGGAAGGTAAAGAGGTTGTGCTGCTCTGTTAGTATTTTTAGTTTCCATAGTATTGTCTGTGACACTTGCTCTTATCTGTGACTCTTGTACCATTTAAGGTTTCACTAGCTAAAATAGTTAGAGAGAAGATATTTGAACAAGTAGGAAATGAGGCAGAAGAGGAGACAGTGAGTGAGAGAGAAAGAGGAAATAGCTTACTACAGCTGCCCTGCAATCCTGGCAGCTTGGCCTAGATACTCAAATATAACTCTTGTACCATAGAAATAGGGAACACTGACAGATACAAAAGGCTATTTCTTGTAAGTGTGTGTTGTCTCACTATTAGCTCACTTTAAGGCAGAAGCCAATAGAGTGCAAACTGTATTGATGCCTGCTAAGTTACTACTGTAATGTGACTTGACAATTCTTTCTAATGATACACTCTCAGATATGACCCTGAGAGCTCATGTGATCTTTTATGGGATTTCTGGCTCAGCTTACTTTAGCAAAGCTGACAGTAGCATGACTAGCATCCGGAAGGATTAGCACCCTGGCTAAGGGTTGGCAGTTGCTTGCAAACTCACCCCGCTACTCCTCTCCTTTTTACAGGTGATTTTTTTTTTTATCATTCCACACTTTCTCATATCATATGACAAGAATTAGCCGATGTACTTCCAAGGTCACAGTCAAGCTTGTGTTAATTGGGAAAATGGTTCCAGAATAAGCTTTGATGGTGAAGTCATTTGATTTTGGTATTATCCCCACTTATGTCAGGCCTGGGCTAGATTACAACAAAGTGTGGGGTCAAAATTAATACAGTATATTTTCAGTAATCGCATATTTTTCTGCAGTACAGTAAGATCTTACAGGATTTAAATGAACTTATCTCAGTGAAACAAGTCTTTGTAATATCACCACAATCATGCAGAATTAACACCCAACTCTGCTACTGAATAGGCAGTTTTAGCCCCTTTGAGCTCATTATTTTGTTTTTACAGCACATTTACTGTTCAGTCTCAGCGGCATTCATCAACTGCTATAGGCAGCTGTTTCCAACACAAAAGCTCAGACAGCAGCCAAAGACTGTTTTTTCTCAGGAGTTTGTAGAGACCAAACCAGAGCTGAAAAGTGAGAAAACTGAGCATACATTTATCGGGATGATCATGATGCTCTGGGTGTGTTTTAAGGCACACACAGGGAGTCAAAAATTATCCTGCTTTAAAGATAGGGTCTTCAGGTTATTAAACAAAGTAGAATAGTGTGGGAATCATGGCTGCCACCAAATGAGTTTTCCCACCTTTGATCCAGACATTGTCGTTAACTCAGGTCTTATCACAGCAGCTGTCTGCTATTTGCTTGGCTCTACTTGTCTTTTGCGCCTTGGCATTCACCGCAGCAGCCGCAGACAAAACAAGATGGATGCCTTCAACAACAGAGGTGCTTTAATCTCGGCCTGTGCCAGGGTTGTTCTGCAGTGCTAGACAGTCTCATTTCCCCTGTCTGCCAGAGCCTGTCGCTTGGCGAGAAATGTCACTGATAACAACTGCCACAATCCCTATGACAACTGCCGCTCTATCACAGGTTCTGTTAACATATATTATGTCCTTCCACTGCCATCATGAAAATAAAATTAATTTCTAAAACAAAGATTTAGAGACTAGGTTATAAAAAAAAAAACCTACGTTTTGTAAACGACCAAAGAGAACCACCCTAGCTACTATTTAGTTGTACAGTCTGAGCCAGATGGTCGTCCTCCAACACATTGGTGTGTCTGGATGGCCTTTTGAGTTGGCCAGAGTAGGAATGGGCATGAATTTTCCCTCGAAGGGGCCAGCTCGAAGTGTCTTTGAAGTTTAATCAGCGCTGTGTGGCACAAAAGAATATTAATGCCCTCTCCACCCATGTTCACAAAAGCCTTTTCCAAGGAATATCCCTACTGCGATCCGCAGTTCTCTCTCATTTGTGTGTGTGGGTGGGCGTGAAAGGGATCAGACTGTTTTGGTTACCATGGTTATACGCTCTCGTTTGGCTTGGCTTGATTGTCAAGAATGTGGCAAAAAAGTAGGTGGGGGGGGGGCTTACGATGGGGCAGAGAGGGGGCTTGTCATGTATTTGGTAAAATAACGGTGAAATTCATCAGAAGTATTTGAAAAGTAATGCCCAATAATGAAATAAAATAACAAATTAATAACCTTTAGATTAGTGACACGTTGAAGAATCTAAACAATTAAATATCCGTCATCATGGGGAAACCTAACAGTGCCGTTTTCAGAACACGCTATCTATTGTTCTATTGTGATAGAACATTTGACCGAAGTTACAAAGGAGCAGATATCTACTTATCGCACAAAATAGCAGCCTGTTTGGCTTTGTGCAGACCAAGGACACGACTGAGCCCAATGCAGGGAGGTTTAATCACAAAAGTGCTAACCAGAGCTGCAGCTGAGAAAAGGATAAAAACTAAATTCAGAAATGTATCCCAACTATCACATTTGACTTTATATTTAGGGACACTGTGAAAGTGTAAATTTCCAGAGAACAAAACTAGGAGACAAACATCTCAGACATAGAGTCGGAGAATCACATATTAGACACTAGTTGAACTGGATTTTCAAATATACAGTATGAAAGAATCCTGCTTTAGCATGAAATGACACTGTCCTCTCTACGATAAAATTTACACTGTCTCCTTCAGAGCTGCACGTGGACCACCACGTAGGCTGAATGTCTCTGAATCACTAACTGTGCTTATGACTCAACTCCAGCCCATCTCCCAGTGCCTGCACCCACACCCCACTGCCAGTCCTATAAACCAACGTGTCACAGGGTAGCGGCTGAGTTAGGCATCTAAGTCTTTAAGTGTCACCTAGTCTACACCGAGAAGCAGAAAAAAAGACAAGAGGGCCACTTTCTAATTAGCGTGATAATTGGATAAAGGTTCCTGCGCAGGCTCAGCAGTTACCAGATCTGCCCTGGGACCCTGCTGATATTGGTTACACAAGTTTCTTTTTTAGTACTTTTGTATTTTTATTACTATTCCACAGGGCTGCACAGTTAATTGAAATATTTCCGAAATGGAAATTTGCCCAAGTGCAATATCAAAGTCGCAGAAGCTGCAATTTTCTGACGAAGATAAAATGTGCAACAAAGCTGTAGAGATGCCCCTGCTTACAAATCTTGTTCTCCAGATATAAGAAAACACGTTTGTTTGAGATAGACCCCAATGACACAAATCCAAATGTCCAAATGTAACATCATCATGATTGTAATAGTTTTTGTTAGTGAAAATGCTAATTGTCATTCACACTAATTGTGAATCATATTGCAAATATCTGTCAAAATTATTGCAAAATGATTTTTTTATTACATTATGTAGCCCTACTTTTCCATTACAAAAATAGCACATACACACAAGAGGAAAAAAAACATAAGATTTTTATTCCTGGGACATATTCAGTGCTTCATTCTCTTATCTTGTCTTGTCAACATTGTCCATTTCTCCCATTTCTCTTAAAATATGCAGAGTGGCTTTATTGAAGTACAGGCTGGCTGCAAAAGTTTGGTGCTGATTTAACAAGATGGTTTGTTTGCTTGCAGGTGATGTACTTCAGTTCCCTGTTCCCATATGTGGTGTTGATCTGCTTCCTGGTTCGGGCTCTGCTCCTGAAGGGCTCTGTGGACGGGATTCGACACATGTTCACACCCAAGGTAATATGCATTTCAAGCATTTCAAGCGTTTCTCTGAACTGATTAATTAGAAATTCAGAGAAAGGATGCTGTTTGGAGTCTGGTACTTAGCTTCAACTAACAATTATTTTCATTACTGATTAATCCACCAATTGTTTTGTTGTTTACCTGTCTGAAAACTGTATTTTGCCAGAGCCTAAGTTGATGTCTAAATATCTTGTTTTGTCCGAGCAACAGTCCAAAACCTAAAGATATTAAGTGTATTATCATACATGACAAAGAAAAGCATAAAATCCACACATTTGAAAAGCTGGAATCACTGGAAGATTCTATTTTTTGTGTGAGAAATGATTAAAATGATAAATTGATTATTATCAAAATCGTTGCCAATTAAGATTCTGTCGATTGACTAAATGATTAATTGTCTCTGCGCTACTTGATAGAGCACCATTTGTTGGAAATGTAGAAATACTGCTGTCATTTTCTGTGTCCCCTTCTGCACATTAGGAGTTTACGTCAAGGCCTTGTGTATTATCAACCAGCCACTGTCAAATTAAATCCACTCACTGTGTCTGTACTCAAAAATTAAATCTGCTCTGTAATAGGCCGGCTCCTCAGTAGCAACAGGCCAATGGCACCTCAGGCTGTGGAATCATGTCACTATGGTAACAGGAGTTACTCAGGCTTTATGTAACCAACCAGCTGAAGACGCTCATTCGCAGCAGTCAGTCTGTCACGTGTCTGTCTCGTTGGCTGACATCTTATGACTTCAAACGACTCGGTCTGCCACAATCTTCCGTGTACCTGCAGACATCAAAGTCCTGCTACATGTGTCTTCTGCTTTGTGCTCAGAACAGTTTGAGACCATTGTAATAGAAAACTGGAAACTGTCAAGATGCCAGCTGTCGTTTGGCAAAATGGTACATTGGGAGTCTGCAAAATACATGTTCATTTGTTATTGTATATTATGTTAACATATGTTAATTTTTTTTAAACAGATAAAATAGAGATAATGGATTGTTGGTGGGTATGTTTATTTAAAGCAACTTAGTAGAAATACAGTCATGAGGATTACTGGTCCAAAATCTCTTTTAACTCTTCAACCCTCAGCTTTAAAGAAGTCATATAATGCTTTTTGACTTTTTCCCTTTCCTTTATTGTGGTATATATCTTTTATGTGCATGTAATAGGTTTGCAAACTAAAAAAATCACAGTCCATCCTAAAGGGAGTTACCATCTCCAACAAAAAACACTGCTCCTGAACTGCCTGAAAACAGCTCCATTGTAGTCCAGCCTTTACTTCTGTTAACAAGTAGCGTCACTTTGTAACTCGCGTCATATTGCTCGCCTAGCGGCTAGTGTGGCACACCCTCCAAAAAACTGGTGGAAAAACACAAGAGCTGCAGCACACACAGTGACAAGGGGTCCGCCCACTGCCTCCCCTCACCCCCATCCTCCCCACTGAACATTAGTGCACAGTGATAATGTTACGTATGAATGATAAAAAAAAAAAAGCTGTTTTGGCAACATGATCAGCTGAACTGAAGCCATGTTTATTAGCTAGTCAGGACCCGCCCTACTCTGCTTCTGATTGGCTAGTAGTCCTTAACTAGGTACTGCACATATGCAACTCCCAACAAAGATCATGTGAGATGCTTCACTCGGTAGCTAAAACAAAGCGGTCAAAACAAAGGGTGAAAAGAGTGGCTGCAGCAATGTGCAGTAAGATATATGGTGGTGTTGTTTTTTTTAATTAAACCATGTAAACCTATTCTGGTGCAACCCCTAAATAAAATTATGAACCTGAAAATGAGCATAATATGACCACTTTAACTTTATTGTTCCCAAAGTTTTTTCTTACAGCCAGGTGAAACACAGACCACGCACAGACTTGAGCATAAAGCATAATAAAATACATAAAGAATATAACAAAATATTTAAAACATATGTAAAATCTCCCACACTAGCTCAAATAAAACATCAGTGACAGCATAACATCTAGCTGTTGCCTCCCTCCCTTATACTATATTATAGCTATATCTTTTACAACATGAATATATTAATTATTTATTCATTATTGTCAATTTTCTTAAATTATAACATTTCAGAAAATAGCATCACTATGTCTCATAGCTCAGGATGTCATGTACCTTTTTTGTAAATATTCTATTTAAAATTATATTAAATAGGAAAAACGTATGTATGGCAAAATAATATCAACTCAAGGTTCACTTACTGGCTTTTCTACTCAACCACATCTCACAGTCCAATCGCAATTGGAACTGGCCTAAGTGTGCAACGTTGGTCAGGTGATGGAAGTTTTAAGGAGTCAAAATTATGGATTTTCTTGTTGCTGTTATCATATTTGGTCATGTGTTCATGTGTTGGAGTATTAGTCAGTGTGGTAAAGCATTTGTGTCCTTCCTTTCAAGAAATCACTGACTGTGTTACCAAACTAAGCCAATTCTGCCTGTGTTGTGTTTTCAGTTGGAGATCATGTTGGAGGCCAAGGTGTGGCGAGAGGCGGCCACGCAGGTCTTCTTCGCCCTGGGCCTCGGCTTTGGCGGCGTCATCGCCTTCTCCAGCTACAACAAGCGGGACAACAACTGCCACTTTGATGCCGTCTTGGTGTCTTTTATAAATTTCTTCACCTCCGTGCTGGCCACCCTGGTGGTGTTTGCAGTGCTGGGCTTCAAAGCTAACATAATGAACAGCAAATGTGTTGCACTGTGAGTACAAGCTTCCCTATCTTTTTTTAGATTTAGATATTTATAGACTGTGTTTACTGGAGACCATCAGAGCTGATCTAGAAGTTCAGGTGTGAAAGTAGTGATACAGGCTTTTTTGAAAAGCAAGAGTGTTTTAACAGTTTGGGGAAACTGCCTGTTTTTTAGGAACACCAACAAAATTGTGGCATTGTTGGGGAATGGCATTGAACAAAGCCTGATCCCCCACCACATCAACCTCACTCAGGTTAGCCAGGTCAGTACTGAGGACTACCATCATATGATAGATATCATCAAAGGGGTGAAGGAGAATGAGTACGAGGGACTGGGACTGGAATCCTGCAGCATTAAAGATGAACTCAATAAGGTAAGTGCAGCTCGTGTGGTAAATGGAAAATAATATGTACTTTTCCGCCATTTTTGGTAATATACTTATTTGATTTCTTGCAGAGAGTTAGATTGATACCACTCTCGTATCTGTAAAGCTAATAGCTGTGGCTTCATATTTATGTATTCCATAAATATGAAGCCACAGCTAGCTTAGCTTGCTGTAGCTTAGCACAAACACTGGAAACCAGGGGAAAAAGCTAACCTGGGTCCAATGGTAACATAATCTTCCTACCAGCACCTCAAAAGCTCACTAATGAACACGTTATTTCTCCTTCCTTGAGTCTTGTCGTCACCATAAGCTAAGCTAATCATATGCTTGTGGTAGCTTCATATTTACTGTATAGGCATTCAAGTGGTATTAATCTTCTCATCTAACTCTCAGCAAATAAGCAAATAATATTTCCCAAAATGTTACTCCCATCAGTAAACAACATACTTCTTCATTATGTTTTATAAATAATAAAGGCTCATTAGGTCCCTAAAAGTCATCTCAAATAAAGGCCACCTCAATTGGGATAAAATAAAGGGCCATTCCAATGATGTTTGAACTTTTCTTCTTCTCTCCCCCTAGGCGGTCCAAGGCACAGGCTTGGCTTTCATTGCCTTCACAGAGGCCATGACCCACTTCCCAGCCTCGCCTTTCTGGTCCGTCATGTTCTTCCTCATGCTGGTTAACCTCGGTCTGGGCAGCATGTTCGGCACCATCGAGGGCATCCTCACTCCGCTGATAGACACTTTCAAAGTCCGCAAGGAATTTCTTACAGGTTAGAGATCTTGAACTAACTCTACTTGGGGGAGGGGAGCCAGTGGATAAGACACATGCCTTTGTGTGGGAGACTGGGGTTTGATTCCCACTGTGACCCATCCACCAATGTGTCCCTGAGCAAAACACTTAACCTCTAGTTGCTCTAGAGCCATGCAACCTCTGACATATATAGCCACTGTACGTTTCCTCTGATAAAAGCATCAGCTAAAATTAATGCAATGTATTGTTCTTCAACTCATGCAAGGATCAGATGAATAATTGAATAGACACATTCTTTAAAAATAGTGACAGAAGTGCTCTGAAACAGTTTAGGAGTTTAGGAGTTCTGTAAAGGGATTGTGATCCTACATGTATGGGTTGTGCAGGTCCCAACAAATGTTGTGGCTGCAGGATATATGGAGGTGGTAATGGTAGGAAATCTTGCAAAAGTGGGCAGATGCAGGATTGCAGAAAGTCTCGTGCTGACTTCTTTTACCTTGAATGTTGAGGTTAGCTTAGTTCAGCCCTAATCTCTGTATGTCTATGGAATCTGATGCAATTCCAATAAGACTGCATCTTCTCAAAAGATGGATGAGTTGTTTAATAGTAATTTACATATTTTTGTATTTATACATTTATAAATGAACAAAAACAATTATATAATGGTAAATCAAACTTTAAATCCATTTCCAGCAATGCTATGGCAAATGAATACCAAAGAAGGAGTTACAACTCTAAGTATAATTTTGCGAAATGTGTATATTATAAGTCTTAATCCCTCAGCAACTTGGATTTTTCTATTTTGTGAGCAGCTGCTAGTTCAAGCGCTAAAGACCTACTCTATATACTAGTCATAAAGTTGGAACAACGACAGTCCCTCTTTATCTAACATTGAATGTGAACCTTCAGAATAACATGTATTATGTACAGTAACTAACAACCTGCTCCTCTCCTGCAGTGGGATGCTGCGTCTTGGCCTTTTCCATTGGTCTCCTGTTTGTTCAGCGCTCAGGGAATTACTTCGTGGCCATGTTTGATGACTACTCTGCGACTTTGCCTCTGCTCATAGTGGTCGTACTGGAGAATGTGGCAATCGCTTGGTTCTACGGGATAGATAAGTAAGTACACAACATCATCATCTGCATATTGTCTAAATGTTTTATGAATTACAGTTTGAGATACATCACCATATCATTTGGAGAAAGAAAAACTGTAGCCGCAACAACTGCATTCTACATTTACATTTACAGATTTATTTAAAATATTAAAACCTAAAATTATATATTAATGTATATTTTAAGTTAATTTTGAATAAGAGATGTAGCTGTGTTATATTTATATTCTGCACTTTATTGCTTTACAGCAGGTTATTTTCTCCACTTATTTCTACATGCTTATTCCTATGAGATCAAGCTGTTACTGAATGTTGTGACTTCAGGTGGTTAACTCATATCCTTTGGCTGCCATATGCCACTGTTTCTAAAGACCACTATTTTTGGAACTACTGAATGGGGATATTGTCTGAATGAAACAATTTAAAAGGAGCCTTAAAAGCACTATATCAACAGCATATAAAGGCCATTAGGTTTATACAGCAGAAATATGAAACTATTGTGAATTCTTTACCACAAACATCTGATCTCACCTCCTGCTGCGTCTCTCTGTTTTTGCCCCTCACTCAGATTCTTTGAAGACCTGAAGGACATGCTGGGCTTTACGCCGTACCGTTTCTACTACTACATGTGGAAGTACATCACGCCCATCCTGCTGCTGGTCCTCCTGTGCTCCAGCTTCATCCAGCTGATCATGACGCCGCCCAGCTACAGTGCCTGGATACAGGAAGAGGTGAGTTAATGTCTCCGGCTCGTCTCTCCTGGGACCAGGGATCAATGGGGGTGGAAGTTGTTAAAAACCTGGAACAAGTAAAAAGTTTTCAAGGATAAACACGTGTTCAGGCGTGCTTTAACCCTCTGACAATAAACAGGATGTGCCGTCTACCACGGAGGCATTCAAGCACCTGTTTGATCACATCAATAGAAAACTAGTCATTTTAAAAGCTTCAGTAAGTAGAGCAAGGGCTGAATGAGACAAAGTGTCCCTGCATGTCCTTAATTTGTCCACTTCTCAGCTCACCAAAGCAGCTAATTAGGTTTCATATTCAGATCTGCAAGTAACAAAAATGTTCATTATCATTCAAAGAAATGTATTAATAGATTCATCACCCTCTAATATATAAATGCCCTTTATTTCCCTGAACAACATTTTCATATTGCTTGTTTTGTTCAACCAACAGTCTTCAGTAACCCAAAGATATTCAATTTACACTGATACAAATAGAGAAAAGCATCAGATCCTCACATTTCGATAGAAGGTGACACATTTTTCCCTTGATAAATACATTTTCTGTTGATTGACTAATTAATAATAACTACCTGAATTGGGTAAGCAAATTATTCAAATTTTTGCTGTGCTATATTTTGTAACAAAGGCTTGATATAGTGAATACTAATATCATTTTTTGCATTCAGGGAACAGAGCAGAGGTGCCATTTACACAGTAAATTCCATATTTAATGAAAGTGGCTATAGTGTAGGGCATCATCAACTGAATAAACTGATCAGGAGATGAGCTGTGCCACACCCTGGGTGGCTTACCACCTCTGTCAAACAATTTCTTGAGGGAAACACTGTTATTGGGCCATTGTCATTTAAACTTCAGATCACCACTAGGAAATTCATACAAGACATTTCAACATTTGACACCAGTTACAAACTTGCTGCTTTTCTTGTGTCTGTCCTCCTCAGGCCAAAGAGCAGACCATGCACTTTCCTCCATGGGGAATTGTAGTCTGCATCTCCCTGGTGGTGATGGCCATCATGCCTGTGCCTGTGGTCTTTGCTCTGCGCTACTTCAACATCATTGATGACAACACCAGTGGCCTTTCCACTGTCTCCTACAAAAAAGGCCGCATCATCAAGGAGAGCGCCCGGCCGGGAGATGATGACGACACCAGCCTGATCCAAGGCAAGTCGCCCAGCGAGGCACCCTCGCCGATGCCCGGCAACAGCATCTATCGCAAGCAGAGTGGCAGTGGTGGCCCTGATGTGGGCACTGCACCCAACGGCCGTTATGGCATTGGTTACTTGATGGCCGATGTGCCGGACATGCCCGAGTCGGACTTATAGACTGACTGATAGGAAGCCCTACCCGGCCATACCGGCTGGCCACTCCTCCCCTCACCCCCCTGCGTGCGTTTAGTTGGCCGTATCATCAATGAATATTTCACCTATACTGTATATTCTTTGTAGATATGTAGCTGCTCTTATATTTGTCGTCTCTGAACCTTATATGACTGTATACCTTAAAAAAAGGTGTGCGAATAAATGTCAACCTTGTCCAACCCTTCACCCGTTTGTTTGGCTGCGTCCCAACTCATCTCTAGCTCCTGCTTCCTCCGACCTTTGCTCCCTCCTCCTTGTAGATGCTACAGGAGAGAATAGGTGTAAGCAATAAGGTGGACACTCCACCAGGCCTACTTGAACAAGAATCTGCAAAGAGGAGTCTGCAAAGGAGCGGGTTAGGGGGGTCAAGAGGTCATCTTGGGACTGTACGTGTCTGTGAGCCGTGTAAATCAAGCCAGCTTCAAGTCCTGCTGTAAAATATGGTTGTGTACATTATGACCCCTAACTGCTGGCTAACAAGTACTGAGATTAGTAGCAGTGACGCACCTCTGGGTGGCGCTACAATGCAAGACTGAACAGATTTTTCTTGAAAGTTCAGGTCAATCTTGTTCAAACAGTGGGAGGATGGTGTTTGAAAAGCACTCCCATGATTGTTTGAGACTAAAGTGTGCCTAAGTAATTTATATTTGTTTATAGAATACATGATGGATGTTGTATATTTAAGGTATTCTGTAAATATAATATAAATATTATAAATATATTTATCTTGATAGTTTGGATATCACAACACCATGTTTTTAAGGTTCAGAAGTACTTCAAATCCTTAACTCTTTGTGTCTTTGTTTTATACTAATGTGCAGTCAGTGTTTGTGAGGACTGAGTCCTCCTTGTAAATAATTTTTCCATGAAATGGCTTCAAATGCAATGTCTTTTTCCCCCCGTCAAGATTAAAGATCAAGTATGGTCCATACCCTGAAACTGATGTTTACATTTTTTTGTCTTGTCTTGTCTTCTCATTGAATTGCAGTTTTACTGAGACCAAATTTCAGCATGTTCCCAATATGTGTCATTATCCATCTGAAATATACCTTAAGAGAAATATCTTAATGTAAATGCCATAATATCAAAACAAATACAAAATACTTAATATAAAGAAATCAGTAATCAACTTCTGTGTACAGACTTACTTTACTAAAATAACCATTTTTGTAAATAATACTCTGACAACAACATTTAAAAAAAGCCATTACAGTACATAAAATAGCATTAACTGACTTCTGTTTGACACCATCAGAGAGAGTTATTTTAGGTAACATGACAAAAAGTATGTACAAAGCGGGCAGCATTTGAGAAGACTTGTGTCCTGTTTTTGGAGTGAACAAGCTCAGAGGTACACATACACACACGAGAATAAATAATCAAATATACACTTTTAGAGGCTTTTTTCCTTTGGCTTTCTTTCCATTTTGTTTTTTTAAACTTACTACAGGTAAATAAACATCACTATTCATGAGGAGCAGGAGATCTTCCTGAACATCTGCACTGCTCTCAGCCCTGATAACAACACAAATGAGACCATCTGTGTCCCTTTTAGAAAAATGTCTCTCTTCACAAATGACAGATTATCTTCATCTGGCAAAACGTGGCACATTTCATAAGTGCATCTTCCAAAGAAGAAAAAACAAAATTTCTTCAATCAAATTCTTTTGATTGATTCTCTGCAATGTGATCCCCTCTGAAGTTCTTGGTCTTCCAGGGTCGGTACACTGGAAAGTACGTATTGCTGTCAGAAAACCAGGTAAAACATCCCCTTAAATGTGTACTGCTGACACATTGATCCGTTGGAGAGTTGATCCCTTTTTGAAAAACATTCTGTAAAAAAAAAAAAAATGTATAAAAAATTCAATAAAACAATGCTACTATTATCACCACCCCAGCACCACCACTAATACTACTACTACTACTGGTTAGGGCTGGGCAATATGGTTGAAATCATTATCAACTACCAACTCTTCATTTGTGTGTAAAGAAGAAGAAACAGCGGGTATAAAATACATACAAACATGTTGGTTCAGTCATGATGGAGCTGCTCTCTCATTTTGGCTGCGATCTGCTCTCTTTTCTCGCAGTGTCTGTTCAGGTCTTTGACTTCCATGGGCAGCATGCTGTTCCACACCATCAGCACCGACTCACTGCCTAAGAGGAAAGACAAACTCGCACTTTACACCAATGTAGAGAAACTCACACAGCGAGACAACTGTTTTTGTGTGCGACAAACCATGACACTCACCAAACTCAGTCTTGTCTTGTGGGACTCTTCTGCCTAAAACCAGCACCACATTCTTCCAGTTTAGTGTTTCTATTCATGAAAAGAAATTCTGTAATTACTGTCGACGAGACACAGAGGCTTGACACAAAAGCTTGTTTAGATGCAGCATGTTGCTATTGTATTATGTTGTTTTTACTGATTCAGCTTCCATCCTTTTTATTTAAATTAATATTCCTAATCCCTAAGTGTTAGCACTGGTGCATTGTGTATGTATTTAAAGAAAAGAAACAGGTCTGCTGCTTCTTTATGAACTCAGTAAAAAGTAAAAAAGACATCTTGATCTTTTGATCTTGAAGTTTGCAAAATGCAAACAAAATGACTGAATAACTGAGCAGGAAACATAATTTCTCCAGTTAAGAGGCACCTGAGCTGCCTAATGTCCTGTGATTATCAGCAGCGCATATGAAACAACATATATACATTACATACACACGCTAATTAGGCAATTATATGAGTAAAGATTATATTAGGTAGCAAAATCCCTCATATATATATATATATATATCTCCAATGAGATCATTTAGTATATATGGGGTAAGTTTCTGTCACAATACGTATGTCTCTCAACAACAACACGTCTACACACAGACAGATAAGACAAAATATCGCAGTGACTTGTATATGTGGCACCATGTTGGCATGACAAACATAAATACATGCAAAAATAATTAAATAAATAAGTTAAAGTTAAGCACTCACCTATGAGTGCAGAGGCGATGCAGCGGACAGAAACGCAGCAGGGGCCGATGATCTGCAGCGTCTGGTGTTTGGAGAGCTCCAGCAGTAGCAGATGGCCCCCTCTAGTGCCGATCCAGAGAGTTGCAGCACTCTGCACCAGCAGGGCCTTCACTCTGGCCCAGGAGGGCGCTGCCTCAGTGGGCAGCTCCACCTCGCTGCCCTGCCTGCCTCTGCAACCAGAGTCATGTCTGCAGGGAGAGGACTGAGTCATTAACATACAGCTGCAGTCACGTGGAAAACACCTGAATCTCCTAAATGTCAGATTCTGGAAGGCTGTAAGACTGTTACAGCACACTATGGACTAAATAGGGTCTACTATATCCTATACTATAGGGACATACTGTTACTGTCTATCTGAGGCACCGAAATATGTTTGATTTTAGATACATTTTTCTTTTGAAGTTAACACTGTGTTTGTGTTGTTTCTGCACTCCAAAGATCACTTAATAGTCAAACAGTTTGTCACATCTTCAAATTTGAGAACAAAAATCAACAGATCTGTACATGGAGCTCATTCTCTCTA
Source organism: Micropterus dolomieu (assembly GCF_021292245.1). NCBI lineage: Eukaryota > Metazoa > Chordata > Actinopteri > Centrarchiformes > Centrarchidae > Micropterus > Micropterus dolomieu. The sequence goes on from NC_060171.1 coordinate 6,577,545, forward strand.
TTCAGCCACACTGGATATTTTTGATTATGTTAACTACTTGAATCTTTTGTTTATTCAGGTCGGGAAACACTTACTCCAAAAACAACTAAACACAGTTAAACAATACACAGCAACATGAAAGATATTGGTCAATGTGACTGAAAGTTCAACTGTGGAACAAACTTTAATTTACAAGCAGGTAATCACCAGCAGTGCACAGGTCAAAGCCACTGAGCCCTGAAATACATTTAACAAATATGTATGTATGTATGTATGTGTGTGTATGTGTATGTGTATGTGTATGTGTATGTGTGTGTGTGTGTGTGTGTGTGTGTGTGTGTGTGTGTGTGTACCTGATGATCTGAGCACAGTCGATGCAGTCCACCATCCTCTCACTTCTCTTATCCCAAACCTCAACAGTTGTTGTCCCAGCTTTGCTTAGGTAAACGTATTTCTCTACAACCATTCGAGACACACACGCTTCAGCCCCCAACCACCGCTGCTGCCTGAAGGGCACACACACATACACACACAACTGTACTGTTACACCAATGACATATTGACTGCTCTTAACTTTAAACTCATGATTCACTTTAATCCTAATTCTATACATTATTCTCATCTTGTTAGGAAAACCTACATTTATTATGTTTTTTTAATCTCTTCTCCAAACAGCAAAATTTAATTTCATACAAAGACCATTTATAACCTTTTAATACAGGAAACAGTTTTGGTAAGTATCAAAGTACAAATGCTCATTCTTCAGTCCCACCCACTAGTGTTGTAGTACCCAAGACCAGTCTTAAGACCACTTTTTGATGGTCTCGTCTCTAACTCGACCGAATTTGTACTCGGTCTTGTCTCAGTCTCGGACATTAAGGACTCAGGATTTAATTTCAAGACCAGTCAAGACCATAACTTTGGGAATATCAATAAATTGCTTTTGCATTGTCTGATTTATTTGTTAACATCCTAACTTTGATTGGATGTAAAATGTATTGCTTCAAATGCATCCAATAACCAATAACCCAATGAAAAAAAGGGGTGGCTGTGGTAGAGCGGGTTGCCCGTTAATCGTAAGGTTGGCTGTTCAATCAGGCTTGGGCAAGATACCGAACCCCGAATAGCCCCTGGTTCAGCCAGTGTATAAATGTGTGTGAATGCCAGTGTATGAATGTGTGTGAATGTTAGTTGTTTGAGCACAGTGAATGTAGTGTAAAGGCACTATACAAATATGGAGCATTTACATTAATGACTGTCACCCCTCCCTGCTATGGTAAGCATGGAAAAGAAGTGCTGAATAAAGATGCCTATGTTGATTTCAGTGGGTGTTTGGGAATGTGGATCTTTCAGATCATTTCGATTCTATGATCTCGTTCCACAAATTTTATTGTGTGTCATGTGGGGAAATGGTCTTTTATCTTGACTCGGTCTCGCCCTCCCTCAGTCTTGGTCTTGACTTGGTCTTGGTTTGGGCTGTCTTGACTACAACCCTACCACCCAGCTCAACACACAATTTGAGCTGATTTGGACCACTAACCTTGCCTTTCCAAACCTGTTTACCTGCACATTCAACTACAAGCTCCCTCTCATTTCCCTACATGACATGGACTCACTGGAAGATGATTTTTGGTCTCGTGTCAATGGTTTTGCAGACGTCGTAGTCAGCCGTGAAGGAGAGGATCTTGGTCCCACAGCCAGCCCACACAGACCTGCTGTCCATCAAATGCATGGACTGGCTGAGACACATGACAGGCGTGTTGACGTTTCCCACAGTGAGAGTTTTAACTGGCTGACCGTTCTCCTGCTGGAAAGAGGAGAACAAGAGGAAAATGAAGGTCCAAATTGCTGCTGGATACAGTGTTGTACATGGGAGAATGATATGAGAGTAACAACTGAGCAAAATGAAAGAACATTAAACAGCGATTAAACAAAAATTAATAAAACTATTTTTAAAAAAAAATAATAATTTAAATGATTTAATATCTAATATTTACCTCGAGTACAGAGTCCTCATAAATAGTGAGAATTCCATCAGCTGTCCCAACCAGCAAGTAACTCTTTCTTTGGCTGAAAAGTAATGGAAAACAATAAAAGGTGCTATTTAAAAAAAGTTGAAGATTCAGCATAATGATCTGTTTTACATGTGCACATACCGTAATAAGTCATTTGAGGATCCAGAAGACTTGGTGACTACAGTGGTGACACTCTAATGTAATTGCCTGAACTTCTAACCATTGCCTAACAATATTAATAATCATTCACCGTTTCAGGCAGGAATATCTAAAACTATTTGCTGGATTAAAAATTTGCTGTATGCAGTACATTCATCGTATGTAGAATCTGAAATCTAATGTTTGTGTGATGCCTGATTTGTTCTAGTCTTGTTTTTGCTGCACAAAAAATATAGAAATCTTACAGGCAGATTACCAATAATTTCAATTTCATAAGGCACTTTAGCTGAAAGAGCTTGAGATCCACGAGTATAGCGTTGTTTCCTCTTACATTTGATATCTTTTGCATGTTCTTTTACTATTACTATTATTATTTTGTCTTTTATGTATATATTGTTTTTATCCTTAACCTTTTTCTTTTCCTTATACTAATTATTAACATTTTACTATTATTACACTCTTTATATTGAGCTGTGAGATTGTTTAGTGTTTTCCTTTCTCATTGTTCCTTTCCTCTCCTCGAGTGTTCATTCAAGGCTGGGAGACAATCTCTGTTCCCCAAAACATAGAAACCTAGACTGTGTAAATGATTATGCATCCCTTTGCTCTGGGCCAGACGCCCAAAGCTGCCCTAAGCAGCAGGTCTCTGGACCAGCTGATTTTCTGTTGTGGTTCTTCTCTGTCATTCTCTTTTTATTAATACATTCTTCAAAGACAACAGTTGGTTGTTACTAAATTATTTGCTTAATCCCTCCAAAGCAATATACAATTTACACAATATAGAGTACATTTTTTGTGTTTTTACAGACACTTACGTGCGACGAGTGTGTGCATGAAAGTACAGTGAGGTGACAGCATCCGTGACATTCGCCAGGTGGTGCCAAGTAGACGTGTCCTGAGTACTGATGACCACTAAGGAGCCAGATTGGGTGCCAGCCACCAGCCAATCACAGGTCTCATTTGGGATTTGGACAGTCACAAGACACAAAACGGGGCTGGTGTCAATCTCCTGTAGAAGAATCAGAACCAATTCGTAAACATAAAGTATGAGCTGGAAAAGCAAACAAGTTGCAATAAAAACACACTCAAAGAGTTGAACAATTAATAATAAATGTGAAGACTTGGTGGACTGCAAAGAAAAACAAAAAAATATTGTGTGTCTGAATTCATGTCTGTCTTCAGTATCTCTGTGGTAGGTGGTTTCCTGCAAACACCATGACTTCACAAACTTTTAGCACGAGAGATCCTACTAGGATTCAAATAGCATCTACCAATCATAGGTCTCTATTAGTGCTTCACTGATACATCAGTGAGATGAGTAAATCTAGAAAGGTTAGTACCATACTTATTCACAGCTAAACAACATTTGAGCGTATTACACATTTCTATTAAAATATATATTTTCAATATGAAAATGTATTATAGTTACAATACGTCTGTGATGAAACAGGTTTGACTAGTCACGAACTTTAATGCCAAATATATAAGCAAAGGGAAACAATGCACATGTGACATGATGACACGATTATAAATTTAAAGAGCTGTTTGTACTTAACGCCCATAGATGGCACCTTATACATGGTCACATCTCTTATATTGCTTGCACATTCATATGGCTGCTATGTTCACAGAATAAATGGTTAGTGGCTCACAGTGACGTGCAAGGATTTACATCTTGGTCCTTACGTGCGTTGAATTTAAAACCAAACAAAAAGGTAAATCAAGATAATATTCAGTCCTGACATTCAGTGATGTTGGTACCTGTGTAGTAGCTGTGTTGGTGTCCAGGTCCACGGCTGTGATGAAGCCATGTTTCTGGGTGCTGCTGCCTCCACCCAGCCAGGCTCTGTGGCTGTTGGAGGGCCCGTCACTGCCACAGCTCAATGTGAAGCACTCAGCATTGAACGCCCCTGAAACCACCAGCTCCCTCATCAGGCACAACATCTCCCCTGAATTCAGCCTGTCAAACACCTGCACACATTACAGAAGACAAATACTTGTTGACTGTGTGTTACATGTGCTCTGAAATCATGAAGCATGCTCTAATTAAAGCCACTATTTGTCTTGCTGCATTTTTTTTATAGTCCCACTGGGGGTGTTCCACTGTAGCTTGTCTTTACACTGCTCTGCCTTCTCTAACTTTCTCTAACAAATTAAAACACCAGCACTCTCTAAACACAGTCACACAGTCTTCAGGTCCTAACCTGTGCAGAAGTAGGCCGACCCTGAGGGCTTTCTCTCAAACAGTCCTTCATGAGTGCCTGGAAGCCCGGCCAAGGTGAGCAACCGTAGTGTTTTACTGGATCTGTGTACAAGACAGTGAACATGTCAGTAATTGTTCTCTGATTTAACTTCAATCTGTACATAAATGTTAAACAAGAGATCATATCTATGGCATTCATAACTTTGAACATGACAAATTTTCTTACATAAAACAAGAACAATAAATTCAATTTAACTGAAATCACCAAACGCCTTCTTCTCAGGAAAGAATTTATGTATTGTATACTTTAGAAATGAAATTTAAGTATCTGGCAAACAGCAGCTTACATCAAAACATGTAGCAATAATGTACAGTAACAAGAGTTGATTTCAGGTTACAGAGACTTTCTTCAACTAATGTTTACGCTTTCAGAAAGAACTCTTTAATTATTACCTGGCAGTTTTCCCTGCACTGCAACCTCATCAAACTCACTGGGGAACTTCATGCCGTCAGAGATGCGCTCACCACAGGTCAGGAGGTCGTAGAGTAGCAGGCCGAATGAGAACACATCAGCCTGCTGGTTATAGATCACATTACCTCGGGCCACCTCTGGTGCTCGGAAACCTGCCAGATATACAGCAATCAAGTTATACATATTGTAAACATACACTAGAACTTAAACAGTAGTCCTGTTTAGTCGGGGGGAATTTAAATTTAATTGAAAACTATGTAAGAATAAGCAAATCAACAGAATGACAGCTCTTCACATATTCAGCTCAGAAGTTTAATGAGCAGGATGACCTTAAATGTAATAATCTAATGTAATGAACTGAGCCATATTGACACGCTATCAGAATGTATCAAGGATACTGATAACCACATGCCTAGTTAAACAGTGACATGACAGAAATCCTGGTTATCAGGGGAAAGACTAACAGACCAGAAATCTCTTTTAAATTGTCAAAATTGTAGTATCAGTAGTAAAAGTATCACACAAGTCAAAAACATTACCATCACAGACATTGTCATCCTGGACACTGACCTCACTTTCCAGAGCAACATAAACAGCACAGTTAAAAGCGTATTTTATCATTTAAGAAATACTGCAACGGTGAGAAGCTTTTTATTCCAGGAGGACGGTGAAAACATTGCGCATGTTTTTTTATTTCAGCTAGACTACTGTAAGGTGCAGCTCAAAGGAACAGCTAAATAAACATGTCGGTCGACTGCAGTTACTCCAGTATGCAGCTGCTAGAGTTTTGGAAAAAGGAAATACAACCATTTAACACATGTACTGAGATCATTACAATGGCTCCAGGTATATTTTAGAATTGATTTTAAAATTTAAATAATTGTTTTTAAGGCCCTACATGGTCTGGCACTTCAATATCTATTCAGGTATGGAACAGGCTTGGTTTGGCCAGGTCTCCACAAAAATGGTGAAACTGCCTTAAGCTTTTACGCTCCAAGCCGCAGGAACTTCCTACCCATCATGTTAGGTGTGCCCCAATGCTATCATTGTTTAAGTCTGGTTTTCTTAACTAATATTTTATTTTATTCTTACTTATTCATTGGTATTAACTCACATCTCTTATTATTTGTATTGGTGAACTGTTGGTCTTAATTATCATTTGATTCTTAATTTTTTTTAATGGTTTTAATTAATGTCTTATTATTTTTTTAGTGGTCAGTTGCTGGATTTAATTGTTTTGTATTATTTAATAATTTTTAATCCAACTTTCCTAATGGTTTATCTTATGTCTTATCCATGTGTCTGTTTTATTATTTTTTATTAATTTTTTATAATTATTTCTATTTTATCTTTATACTATCCACATCCACGTTTCTATGTCTGCAACATCCGTGGAAGCTCCTGCTCAGTGCAGTGATTCCACCTGGAATGAAATGTGCTACATAAATAAAGTTTTGCTTGCTTGCTAATAAGGATGTTTAATGTTTGAGGAGGCGTCTAACCTGGAGTGCCCTCTGAGCTCCTCACTCCCATGCTGCAGCAGTACTGGGCGATGCCATAGTCTGTAATCTTGGCGATGATCTCAGAGTCAGTCTTCAGGTTGAACAGAAGGACGTTGTGGGGCTTAAGATCCCGATAGATGATCATGGCTGAGTGAAGGTACCTGATCACACAGATTTAAAAAAAATATATCAAAATTTTCACACTGTAGTTTTCAAATTTGAATCTGATTTGAATTGATTGAAGATCTGTTTTTGTTTTAAATTAGTCAATATCCTAATAAGAGTCCTAATGTTAATTTTGGTTAATGTTTGTCAGGATTGTGAAGACAGTAGCTCTGAACTTAGCTTACATCAAAATTACACTGTTTTGTATCATATTATAATTTGGGTTACACAAGACTTTCCAAAACTTTTGTGCAATGCCCAAACTCTTTGAGGAAATAATCAACTAACTTTCCAATAGTTCAATTTATTCTAAAGGAAAATTATACTGGACAGGCTAAACAAGACAAGGAATGTGAATCAATCCCTAACTTTCTACCTGAGTCCATCGGCCACCTGCAGGGCGATTCTGTGCTGGAGCTTTCGGTTGAGGCCGCCGTTCTCATGTTCAAATAGGGAGTCCAGTGAGCCTCGCAGAGCCAGCTCCATCACCAGGACATGCGGAGCTGTGCCGGCTGCCAGCAGACCTACCAGGCTGGGGTGACAGAGGCGACCCAACACCACCAACTCCTGGAGAAAAACAAACAATGAAAAGAAGTGAAGTAAGTGATTTTAGCAGTAAACTACAGGTTGGAAACATCTGGTGTCCAGAAAAATCACCACTTTGATTTCTATAATATTATAATAATACAATACAAACAATATGCAAGTAAAAAAAATATTTCAGTGACTGCTGAGGTCTTGAGCAAGGCACTTGAGCAATGCACTGTTTCAGTTGTACCTGTCTGAGGAGTCTGTAGATGTAAAGCTCAGATGCATGCTTGTTGAATATTTTCACAGCTACTTCTTCATTTTTGTAGACACCTCGATAGACAGTCCCAAAGCCACCGTCCCCTGTAAACAAAATATGTAATATATTTATAGGTTTCATTTAACTAGCCACAAGCATAGAGCAATAACAGAAACATCAGAGAGGAAACAATGGAGATTATGGTCTTGTAACTTTATATCAAAACAGTTATTTAAAAAACATAAACACAGAAATTATACTGTGTGGGAATGACATTGGCGCACCCAGTCGGTTCTCTTTAGACATATCTACAGCCAGTTCTTCACTGTCCAGTATTGTTCCTGCAGGCTGGTCACTCAGTACCAAGTCAGGAGCAATCTGAGAGATTGGAAGTGTGCAGCGGGAGTCCTCCGGTTTCACCAGCAGAAAATCTATGATCAGTAATGTAATCATCAACATAATAGATGTTAGATAATCAGAACCATGCATGTGGAATGATTAAAGTAAGGTGCTTCTTAATACTTTTAGAAACCAAACACAATGTGCTTTGCCCAGTTTTTATGTATTAAAAGAAAGAACATTCTTGAATTCATAATGCCAAAACGGGTTGTTTTTTGGTGTGATTTATGTACCGTTGTCAAAGCAGGTAAACAGGTCCTCAAGCAGACTCTTGCTCCACTCCTGCCCGTCCTCAAAGCTGTAGAGAGCCCACTTCTTCACCAGAGCCTCACCACTGCCGTGCATGTCAGTGTTCAGCAGGCCAGGAAACCATTCCTCCAGCAGGGAGTCGATGTGATCCACCACCTGACCCAGCAGCACCCGACCTGGCGGGAGAGAGACAAAACGTTTAACAATGCACCAGTGATGGTCATCATCACTGACATGATCACTACTAGCAACAGAATAGTAACTTCTTCTGTGAGAGTGCACTGGTACAAGCATTGTGATACAATCTTTTGCAATACTGTCAATACACTGGCATGGCATATTGCTATTTATAGTCATTTATTTATTTGGGTTTACATATTCTCTGTTAACTTTAATCTGTGCTCACTAAGAATATGTAAAACACTCAGTTGTCTATAATATGATTAAAACTGAAGGAGCTTCATCGTGTGTCGTTCACTGTGGTCAATTAAACAGGATAGTTTCTAGATATTTAGAGTTTTTAAACAATGGCACCTTTGCGTGAAGAGGGCACAGTTATCTTCACAAAGCTGGAGGGGTTCTCCTCCACTGAGGCAGCCTCCACTAGACAGTAGGCCTCTGGGGACCAGCTCAAGTACACGCCTCTCCTCCAGTAGATTCGGTTGGGTCGCAACACTTTTTCTTGATAACACACACAGCAAGATAATTCATTTAGTAAATCACTGGGTACTGTCTTTGAATTTGTAGTGGCAGCACCCTTGATGAAACAGTGACTGTGTCTGCTATACGTTCAGTTTACCTCGTCCACACAGTAAGTAAGAAGAAAACTCCAGTAAGCGACTGATCTGACGAGACCAGTAATCCATGGGGAAGTATGGCATCTCATACAGACGCACAATCAACTCTGAGTTCTCACAGTGAGGGAGCTCAATCACCGGTCTGTGTTCGGACAAGCTGTAAAGAAAGAGTGGTTAGAGACAGTGAAATATTTTGATATGTTAATTAACTTATTTGGTCTCTCTACAGTGGCACAAAGCAAAAACACAGACATCTGTAGCTGCAAATTTAAACAAACCTGCTGGGTACCAGAAGCTGGTCGTCGCCGAACGGTACAGCAATCTGAAACTTCTCGAGCAGTTTGAAGAACTGTGTCAGGTGGCTTTTGGGGAAACATTTGGTCTCGAACAGAAACTTCTCCACCACTGAGCGCTGAACAACTCCTTTAGGATGCTCCCAGAAGCCACAGCTCTTAAATGTCATTTTCTAAACAGAGAACAGACAACACCTGCATCTGTGCACAGATCTTGAACAATCATGTAGGAGTGTGAACATATGTGTGATTGTCACTGTGTGTTTAGATGAGGCTACCTGAGAGATGATGTTGCACAACCACTGTGGGTCGATGAAGTAGAGCTCTTGGAGCTGAAGTGCAGGATCATCAAAGTGCAGTAAAACCCCTTCAGGGTCAGAGGAAGAAAAAAAGGCATGGCCAGATATATTTTTGATCCTTGAGACAATATTTAAAACATTAAAGTAATCATGAAATTTCAGTGTGTTGTTAAATTTATACAATCACACATCTCAGAGGCATCCTGTTCTCTGCCTGCTGCATGTACCACTGCATAATTAAATTAAGGAGGTACGGCTGTGAGTCAAAGGTATCCAGGTTATACTGCAGGGTTTTGTCAGCAAGACTAAACAGTATATTATAGTATGTTGTGATGTTAAGATGGAGAGCTGAGTGATATTGATTAATTATGATATTACAAATTAAGATAAAATCAAGATCATCTATTTCTTTTTTTTTTTTTAAGTTTAAGGCCTATTTGATGTTGAATGTAGCAGGTTTTCTTTAAAGCAGCCCTGACCCAGACTGACCGGCTTCGCTGAGGAAGTGGACAGCATGGAGCAGCTCAGAATCCTCCAGCTGCAGCTGACTCTCCTGGATGAGCTGCAGCAGCTCCTGGTGCCTGAGAACAGGGAACTCTGGGGGAACCCTTGTTCTCTCCTGCAGAACCCGGCGCTCCAGCTCCACGTAGCTGTCTGGAACCAGCTGGCCCATCACAGGCTGGTCCTGGATCTGTGAATGGGAAGGGGAAGGGGATGAGAACGTGACGGCAGAGGAGAGGAGTCTGAGCAAAAGAAATCTGCTGTTTGTGTCCTTTTACCTTGAAGCTGGTGACTTCTCTGCTGATGGCCTTGCGAAGTTTGGTCATGGTGTCCGAGTCCTCGCAGACGGAGACCATGTGGTAGTCTCTGATGGCAGGGAAGCCTTGGTGGTTCAGCAACTCCTCTCTAATCTTGGTCAGGCAGGCCTGAAGTTGCAGGTCCTCGCTCACATCTGTGTGGGTTCCCACCAGGATTACTGGGGAAAGAGGAGCCACGGCCTGAAGCAAAGACAAGAGCATGGATTTTTCAAAAGATGGAAAAAAAATCTAAAACACAATTTACACAATACACAAGTCAGCTGTGAATTACAAAACCTCTTTCTCTTAAAGCTAGGGTAGGCAAGTTATTTTATATCAGAAGACTTCAGACAAATAAACGCACGTCTCGATTAAATGCCTGGTCTGGTTTTTATAGAAGTTCTTTGGATCTCTTGAACCCCGCCAGGTCACCCACTTTAGCTGCTTCTAGGCTGCTTAGATTGTTAATACAAATATTCATTTTTAAAGGTATGATCAATATGTCAGTATGGGCATGCTACACGTCCTTAGATCAGCTAGATTCTCCACATTTCAATCGTTCAGTTCATTTAATGGAAACAACAAGCCCCAAAGTCAATTTTTTTTTGGTTTACCGGTATACCGGCATGGTTAGACGGGAAAAAAAGGAAAAGGGAAAAAAAGTGCCGACTCACGTTACCTTTGAAGCGCTCGTTAAGTCCCAATGTGTCCGTTCCTTGATTATTTATATTCCTTTAGACCGTAAGGGTCCACCGATCAAAAGAATCAAAACAGCTTTTCATAAAAATGAATCCAAGTTGTGAATACTGTCATGTGAAATCTATTGCTCTGCTAACTTCTGCCCCACTTTTCTCTTCCTGCACCCTGTTGTTGGGTATGTTTGTTTTCATTACGTTGCTGCCTACAAAATAAAATTGCATAAGCCGTCTGTCGGAGGTAGATCAAATGAATGATGTGTATTTGCTATATTTATACATGTAATATTCATACTGTTTGAAATAAATAAACTGTTTCATAGTAGCCTATTTCAGTTTTGTGCAAGAGCAATTAAAGGCCTGTCCCATATGGACGCCTGTCCCAAATATAGGTAGGGTCAATTTATTTTTGTGATAAATTGCCTATCCCAGCTTCAATGAACAAGTTGTCTTGTGAATCTTTGGTGTATGACTCACTTTGATGTTAAAGAGCCAGGGTTTGAGGGCATCCACCTGACTGGCTCCTTTGCTAAGGTTGTATACCACCAGGTAGATAGCTCTGGAAGTTAGGAATTGAGAGTGAGAGCTGCTGAACTCCTCTCCACCTGTGGGGTAAAGAAGCAGGGAGTGAAACGACATCACACCAGCTGAAGGACACCCACATACCACCCTCAAATGTGTGATATATTTCAATCAGTATATTACATGCATGACTTAAGACTAGTAAGTAATAACTAATTAAGGAATTATGTACCTACACTATCATAATAATCTTGCTTTATTCCTCTTAAGAATAAGTACCTATTGTTGGTGACTTTTGATCTAACTTGTACTGGGACTATTGATAGCTTGCATTTAGAAGCAGAACAACAGAATTCAATCACTTTAGCGCTTTTTAGCACACTTAAATTCCCCATTACCATCTGGTTGGTCAAGAACTCAGGCCAACATTAAGACATGAAAATTTGCTTGCTGTGTTACCTGGCAATTTGTCCCTAAAGCAATGTCAAAAACATGTGTACATTAATTTGTATTTATTTAATGAATCCATTTTAACGTCATATGTGGGCCAACCTGAGAAGTCCCAGACGTTAAGCACCATTTTCCTCTTGTCCCGTTCCCTGATGATCCAGTCCCGGACGTCAATGCCAACAGCGGTCCGCTTGGAGTTCAACTGGGAACGCTTTAGCTTCATCAGCTGCTGGATCAGGGTGGTTTTCCCGCTGCCTGCATTACCCACCACAATGAGCTTCATCCGGTAGTACGGCACCGCCTTCTTAAGCCGCTGCTGCAGGAACCTTGGAGAGAGGGTGGAGGAAAGGTATAGTTTGTTCATTGTAAGACTTATTTTATTGTTTTCTTCTACAAATTCAAGACTGAGTGATCGTAAACTGTAGTGAAAATAGCACATATTATGGGGTACTGTTCAAAGAGCATTTAATATTAATATCTCTACAAAAAACACCTCAGCTTTGTAAAGCCCCTGACCTGACAATGTCTTTGGTCTTGTTGCCAATGAGTTTGAAGTCCAGCTGGAGGCGAAGACCATCCAGCGGCAGGTCCCACAGTCGGCTCAGTTTCCCCATCTCATCAGGGAAGGACCGCAGGTTAGCGTTACGACTCACATCCAGGGAGGTCAGGCCTTCCAACAGGCCGATCTGTGGAGGGATCTGAATAGAGATGATACAACCATCAAAGGTATATTTTTGCAGGCTCATTGACACCAGGATATATTGCACAGCATTTCATTCATAACATTCATTAATTTGATACTGATTATTAATGGTGTTACAAAAATGAAATAGGGCTCATGATAGCTAAGAAAAATCATGTAAACTTTTTTGGAAGGTAAAGTATTTTTTACCTCAGTGAGCCTGTTTTCACTAAGGTGGAGTTTCTCCAGTCTGGCCCATTTGTAGATCGGCCCACTCAGATCCAGAGCTTTAATACAGTTCTGACTGAACATCAGCTCTCTGAGGTTGCTGGACTCCCAGAATCCCGGGCCAGGCAAAGCAGAAATGCTGTTGGTTCTCATGTCCACTGAACGTAAGCTGGACAAATTGAAGTTTAAGAATTAAGTGTTTGTACTATAAGAGCATCCCTCTTATAGTACAAACACTTAATTCTGAGATTCATTATATATATATTATTCATGAGATCTTTATCATCCAGATAAAAATCAAGCTTTGAGGGTACATTAGCATTAATAGTTCACAAAATTGTATACTGTACATTAGAAATATGGAAATGTGAAAACTAGTATCTGACTTACTTTGGGAGATTAAGTATAGCCTCAGGAATGCAAGTGAAACTGTTGTTTGCTAGCTTCAGTGTTGTGATCTTGGACGGGAGATGTGACAGGGAATCTGGAGAGGACAGCAAAGACTTTCCACGTCACAAAATATGATTGTAGAACAACTACATTTTGGAGAAAAAAAAAATATTTTTCTAAAATTCAACAATGAATAACTCAAGATTATGTTTTGCACCTCAGGCTTCAGATGTAGCTGCAACAACATCTGACAGAGGGATGAGAAGCTAGTACACCACTTTCCTCCCACATAAGTTATTCCCCACTGTTTGTCATCACACCTCTTTGTCAATACAAGCGCCATGGCATTGAATATGATGAGCCTGAAGCTCTGTGTGGAGCCGGGACGTGTTTATACACGTGTTCTGTACTATATGCTGTTGTTGGAAAAGGAGGGATAGGCAGTTCTTTCATTGCTGTTGGTTGTTTGTCAGCAATTGTGTTTGCAAAATTTCCAAGAATATAGTGACAGTTTTAGCAAATATGCCAAAAAGTTATTTTTTTAGAAAAGTCACCTACTGAAACTTTAAATACTGCCAAATGTTTTGATGTTTTGAAATTGTAACCTGTCCATCCGTTTCCACATAATCTTATTCAGGGTCACATGGTGCTTTAATGTGTTTTCCAGAGTACACATTAGGCATATGAAGAAGGCACAATACTTTTCAATTGCAAATTTTAAATCTCATAATCAGTTGATGGTACTCACGGATCTTGTTCATGGAGGCAGTGAAAGTTTCCAGTTTCGGGCAGCCGATCAGGAAGTCTGGAGAAATATTCTCCACGCTGTTCTTGCTAACGTCAAGCAGCTTCACCTCCGGCAGACACAGAGGCACACAAAGCTCGGTTACACTGTTACTGAAAAGAGAAAGGAGAGTTGTCTTCCCTGTTCTGCAATTACATTAAATTTATTCATTTAACTGACTCTTTTATCCAAAGCAACTTACAATTGCTCTATATGAGGTCGCACACCTCTGGAGCAACTAGGGGTTAAGTGTCTTGCTATGGGACACATTGGTGGACATGTCAGAGTGGGGAATCAAACCCTGGTCTTTCACACAAAGGGAATGCGTCTTATCCACTGCTCCATCACTAACCAATTAAACATATGGATGCATGATACTGTCATCCTGTTTTTGCTGAGTAGTCAGATTTGACATGAAGAATACAAAAGGACAAAATCTGTCAATAGAAATGACAAGCATGACGGAGAAGGAGAAGCTAATTATTGTGTTTTTAATCATGTTTATTAGTCTCTTTATTAGGGAGCAGAATATCACAAAATCATGTTGACTGTCTTGAACAAAATTTATCGGAACAGAATTTTGGTGCTGATCTAGGAAATTCTAGGAATTTTGAAGTTTAGAAACTATCGCACTTACTTGAAAAGAAAAACTGTGCACATGTATCCCATGATTAACATTAAATCAAACTTTTTCTACATTAAAATAACAAAGAGGATTGTGTAGCATTGGTAGAGGTGTGAGCTGTCAGTGCTTTCAAGTAATCCATTTCCTTGAATGCCACAGCAGTAATTTGTTTAGAACGGTATCCGAGAAATATATAGATAAAAAATTTTATTGTGTTTGGACAACCGCCAACAATCTAATAATATTGTTGCGCTGATGTGGAAGTTCATGTCAGAATACACTATTTCAAAACCCTTATTCACAACAGAAGTCATTGTACGGCTCATTAATGTGGCCCATTTCAGGAAATACTCTATTATCACTGGAGACATGACCGGCCACATTTCCTTCTTTCTAAAATGCAAATGTTCAGAGAAATATTATTATGTGGTTTTGTTGTTCTCACAGCAACCAAGACATTAGAGCAATGAAAGCAACAAGTGTGAGTGCATTTATTTACTTCCTAACTGCCAGAGTTTGTTCTCAGAACTTTATACCTACCATGTGAGTGGTATATAAAAGCAATGTTGAAGTATGAAAATAACTCTTCACCAACACTTTCCCTGCTCATCTGAGTTTTCAAACCAGCAGCCTACCCTTCCATAATCAGCTCCTCCAGTTGATCCATGGCGCGGCCCAACTCGTGTGGGAATGAGGCGATTTTGTTGAAAGACAGATTGAGCTGCCGCAGTGATGGGCAAGTGACAGAGGGGTCAAAGGTCAGTAGGGGACCCACACAGTTACGAGAGACGTTCAGCATGGTCAGTGAGTGCAGAGACAGCAGCTCCACTGGAAGCGACAGGAGCTGGTTACCCTGCAGGTCCAGTCGAGTCAGACTCTTCAAACTCTGTGCCAAATAAAAAATAAAATAAAACCCTTCTGCGTACATTTCCTCTAATCATGTGATATCTTAGTGATTACACACAGATCTAATGCACTACCTGGCAAAGAGCTGAGGGAAACTCCAACAGACTGTTGTGGCTCAGGTCCAGGCGGAGGAGATGCCCCAGCTGCTGCTGGACGAAGACATCATCCATCAGGCAGGACAGACAGTCCAACTCGTTTCCTGACAGGTCTAGCAGGTGGATCCTCTCCTTCTCTTTTGGCAGAACAGCAGAGTTCTCAGCAGATCCAAGTACTGAGGAGGTGACAAATCATTAGCTGCGATCTGATGGAAGTCCAGGAGTCAAAACTTAGGGAAAGAAGTCATAAGTCAAGAGCCCTACAAACCCTACAACTGTTTTAGCTTGAAGAGTATTTCATTACCATATAAAAGTAAATAATCCCTACTGCTATTATTATTTAATAGTACATGTCAGGACTTAATGTGAAGGTTTTGGTTTTCAGCATTTCCTGTTTTATTCTTGTTTTTGCCCCATGTTTGTTAGTTTTTTATTCACTCCCGGCCGCTGTGTTTTTGTTCTGTGTTCTTGTTTAGGTTTTGTTTGCTAGTAAGGCTTTTGTTCCATGCTCTCTGTTTTGTTTTCCTAGATCCGTCCTTGTGTATGTGTGTGTACCTAACTTATTGTGTTATTTTGTAGTGATCGGTTTCATTTGTTTTTGTCAAGCTTTGTTTCCTGTTGAGTCTGATTAATCCCTAATGTGTTTCACCCGTTCGCTCCTTTCCTGCTCTTTTGCCTTTATTTAATGTGCTCAGCTCTGTTCAGTCTCTCTACAGTGTCTCTGTTACCTGTGTGTTTCTCGGCCATTGGATATTTGGCAATTCTAACAGTTTGGATGTTTGTATTTTCTTTTTTGGATAATTACTGGCTACCTTTGTTGGACAATATCTGCTACCTCTGTTTGGACTATTACCTACTTCCTTTGTTTGGACAAACGGTACAAGTAAGCTCTTACTGACTATTAGCATGTGTCCTACATTTGGGCCCTAAAACTCTGTTTCCCTGCCTTGGCGCTGATCAAATATATATGCCCCCTTTTTCAACTGTTCTATGACAATGAAAGTTACATAACCATAAACATTTTTAAGTCATGTCAAACAGAAAAGCAAAGTTTTTACTTGTACTTTTAGAAAGAGAATAAAATTTAACTAAATTGAATCTGATACCTTTTTGGCTCGAGCCCGTCATTCCATATCTCCTGTGTACATGCTCACTGTGTTCATTCTCAGTTTGACCACTCTAGAAAAGGACAAAAAACCCAGACACCAGAAAGAAGAACTGACAGTGAGGGAACAGGCGTACATTCGGGAGGGATGAACTATTAACTAATAAGAAAGGGATTGAAAGGAAAATAAATCTGACTTAAAAAGCAAAATTTCACTATGCTTAATTTTAATTTCAACAGAACATTAATGAAATGTTTTTACCTCTGCACTGGCATGTCTGTGACGCCCCTGCTTCTTTTTGAAGGACCCGCTCCTTAACTCTTCTGTCGAATTATTATGCAGCTTTGGAGACAGAACCCCTGACAGTGAATCACTCCCTACAAAAGTAAATGTACACAATGTGAGAAGAGGACATTATAATCAGAAGTTAGGGAATCATATTAATTTCAAAGACAAACAGCTATTTTTCTACTGAATGTACCCCTGATTGTGCCCTACATACTGCAAGGTTAGCCCTCACCAACATCTTTACCATCACTCTCCATGTCGTCATTGAAAAATAGGTTGTCGTCCGCTGAGACAAAACTGAAGATGGAGTCGTCGCTCTCTTCAGAAATGTAGCCAGAGGTCAGACAGGGGTCGGCCAGAGATCTAGAAGGACCACTGCTACTCTTGGACTTCTGGAAAGAGCGAATGTACCTCGCCAAACTCATACCTTTACCTTAAAGACAGAACACATTACATGGAAGTTAAGACTTGGCAGCAACTGAAAATTAATTACATATATCAACTGTTTAGTCTAGAAGATGTCAAAGAATTGTTAAATGTGCCCATCATAACTGCCTTTGAGTTACTTGTTCTGTCGAAAGCCCAAAGATTATAATTTTACAGCGTTATAAAAAAGAGACAAGCATCCACTCTTCCTCACTGTTATTGTGACGTAAACTGTATGTTCTGCCTCTTTCAGCCAGTAGGGGGCTGAGCCAGGCAGCGTCCAGACGGCCCAGCCTGAAGCCCCCAAGGCAGAGGGCGCTGTTGTTTATGTCCAGACCCAGACGGCCCAGCAGGAGAATGACTGTGGGTCCGTCGCCCTGCTTCACACTCACAGCCAGAGCCCTGCGGACGTGCTGCTCGTGGGCACCTCGGCTGATCAGGAGCTCCACCAGTTCGAGAGGACCGCCTCTCTCACACACCTGAAAAAAGACAGCACAGAGGCAATGATTGAGACTGAACTAATGATTATCCAAATTATTCATAATAATTATTCTAACAAATGAGTAGGGCTGGGTATTGAAACTGAATTAATTTTTGGTACAGTTTGAAACATGTCATTAGCATTGGGATATTTGTCTTATTAGTAAAGTATTGTTATCGGTACTGAAACTCAAGTACTGTATTTGGCACGGTATCAAACATTTTCTAACTATATGCCTAATATGTCTTATCAAAAGCATGTAAAACATATTATTCAAAATCACATTTTTAATATTAATTATAAAAAAATGAAACACAGAAACTCGGCATATCCTTTCATTGGAGGAGCAGAAACCAGGAAATGTTTAGTGTTTCTACTAAATAAATGACAAACAACCTAATTCTGCCGATTGACTGATTTTCCCATTCAGCATTTTTCTCAAATAGAAGTGTCTGTCCAAAAACTGTCCAAACAAAAGGTGTCTATAATCATGCTCTGTGTAGCTATAGCCTACTTAGGCACAGTGGTGTTTTGAGCAAAATGCTAACTTCGGCATGCTAACATGCTCACATCACAATGCGGATGTTTTACCATCTATGTTTAGCATGCAAGCAACACAGTAATGGACAAACTAAAATTTTGTTTACCTTGCCAGTTATTACAATTCATCCTGAGGGAACATAAATTTATGTACCAAATTTCATGGCAATATGTCCAGTAGTGTCAGACATTTTTAGTCTGGACCAAAGTGGTGGACCATTCATCAAGATCAGATTTTTAGCTATTTCTGTTCTGAACTTTTCTGAGACAATGCTAAAAGAACAAAGACTAACAGGAGTGAAAACACAACTTCCCTTGGTTGGTAAAAGGCAATAAAAACATGACATTAACTACAGGAAGTTTTCTCTAATCCTGGCCTGTGAGGTTTTGTGACCTCTGACCTGGTAGATGAGAGATTCTGTTTTGGTTTTCCTGTTGATGTCTGCGCCCAGCTCGATCAGACACTCAGCTAATGTTGTGTCTCCGTCCTCGCAGGCCTTTTCCAGCATGCTGTAGTGCAGCTTTGAGTCGCACCACATCTTAGAAAGAGCAAGACACACTGACTTTCGGAGCTGACAGTAGACAGAGAGGGAGAAGAGAAAGTTGAAGACTTGGTCACAAAATGAGTTTATTGAATTATTGGGAAGGCA
>NC_060171.1:6596548-6701332 GCF_021292245.1 Micropterus dolomieu
CATCCTGAGGGAACATAAATTTATGTACCAAATTTCATGGCAATATGTCCAGTAGTGTCAGACATTTTTAGTCTGGACCAAAGTGGTGGACCATTCACTACTGCCATTCCTAGAGAGCCATACCATTAGCGTGGAAAAAAAAAAAATTCCTAATTCCAGATCAAGATCAGATTTTTAGCTATTTCTGTTCTGAACTTTTCTGAGACAATGCTAAAAGAACAAAGACTAACAGGAGTGAAAACACAACTTCCCTTGGTTGGTAAAAGGCAATAAAAACATGACATTAACTACAGGAAGTTTTCTCTAATCCTGGCCTGTGAGGTTTTGTGACCTCTGACCTGGTAGATGAGAGATTCTGTTTTGGTTTTCCTGTTGATGTCTGCGCCCAGCTCGATCAGACACTCAGCTAATGTTGTGTCTCCGTCCTCGCAGGCCTTTTCCAGCATGCTGTAGTGCAGCTTTGAGTCGCACCACATCTTAGAAAGAGCAAGACACACTGACTTTCGGAGCTGACAGTAGACAGAGAGGGAGAAGAGAAAGTTGAAGACTTGGTCACAAAATGAGTTTATTGAATTATTGGGAAGGCATTTCTAGCAAGGCATTTTCTAAGAACTTTCCAAGAAGTACAAGTACAAGTGGCTTACATGCTTAATCTGAACAGTTATCAGGCCTGTCTGGTATTTTCTGAGTCTTTTTGTACTGTATGTTCCTGTGTGTGTACAGTATAGCCTGTGTTACAACATGACTGACTGCTGATACACAGTATGTGACTAAGACTGAAACTCTTTCCATTCAGTTACATCATTTTTAAAGTGATCAAAATCAAGGAATATGCTAGCTTTTTGTCTTTAATACTTTTTTATTTTATTTGTCTGGAACTGGATCTGCGAAATCCATTTTCAAGCACGCAAATGGCCTCTGATTTTAGTCTGATGCACAGGGAGAGACACAGAGAAAGACAAAGTGAAAACAGAGTAGGAAACTGTGGTTTGTGGTGTCAAACCGTCTAGCTCACCGGGTTGTTGCTCTGGTCAGGACTCTCGTCTCTGAGGTGTTGGAAGATCTGCCTGTCAAAGTCTTCCCTCTGCAGTTCAGCAGCTGCCCCGGAACAAGCGTCCATCATCCTCAAAGCCACCTGAAAACACTGCGGGATACACGTCCAGAGACAGATCATGAGTTTATAAGCACAAAACTATTATCAGTAACAGGAATCAAATCAATTTTACTTAAAGTATGCAGCCCAAAATCACTATATATAAATTTGCCCCGAAGTGCTTTACATCAGATAGCAGATTGGTAATAGTGGAACTACTACTGTACATGCAGAAAGTAGGGAGCAAATATAATAATAAATAAAGAAAATGTATTGGCTGGTTTTTAATTCTGAGATTGTGAAATTGTAAGATAAGAAAGTTTTAAAGCAGGGCAGGGACAATATACACATAATATGTATAATTTGTGTTTGATGGAATAAAAGTAATGCACATCTACATACCCTGTTTAAGATCATTTTATCAAAGCAAAACACTCAGGTCACCTTCAGGAGCATCTCAGAATCTTCTTTGTACTGGATAAGAGAGGCGACCACAACGGAGGCCAGAACAGGTACGATCATCCTCGACAGCTTCTTCTTGGATACGAGGTAGTTGAGCAGGGTAAGACCCCAGTAGTGTATCTCTGGATGAAGTTGGGAAGGTAGTGAAAGCACGATTAGTCTTTTTTAACATGTAGAGGTAACACTATGCTGTTCTGTTGTGAATTCCGTTTAAGACATGAGCTGCAAATCAATGTTATGAAAAAGTTTAGCTGAATTTTCCAATCCAATGCAATGACTTGACTAACAATTATCTAATTTGGGTTCATTCAGGCTACGGGCTATTAAGAGACAATAGTATACTGTACCTCGTTCCTGTGGGAACATCTGTAGTGTATGTAGCACGGTGTCGATCGCCCCCTGCTGGCACAGCAAGTCCACTGCTCCGGAGCAGTCAGCCAGAGCCGAGAGTACCTTCAGACCGCACTCTTGTATGATCGAGCTGCTGATGAACTGCACATAGACACAAACAGCACTGAATATCATGCTGGTTGAAGCTATTTATACTGTGTCTGCATCTGAATAACAAATGGTGGTAAAAATATTACAATGATATCCATATATCCGATATCCACATCTTATCATAATCTCATTAATAGAAATGGTGTGGACACAATATTGGGAACAGCTCTTAGTATAATGCGTGACCATAAGGTTACAACAGAAACTGAACATTAAAACTTTCATGATGGTAGAATTTATTGCAGGGTTGATGATTGGACTGCATAGTATTTGCTGGAAGTACATCATACATTTATATCAGTTGTTATGGACTATACAGCTTTAAAAAACAACCTGAAGTTTAAGATTTAGGGTTCACTCTGTCAAAGTGTCCTTTTGTCAACCAATCATATACTGTAAATCACTTGCTATCTTAAAATTGTTTTGATCCACCTACAGTAAATAACTGGCTTTAAATCATTAAAGAGATTACTGCGATGGAAAGACTGACTTTTCTACGATTGAGAAAAGAAAAGAAAGATATATCAAATGGATAATAGTTTTGTTGTAATAATGACAATGGCAGTTAAGACTGCCCATCTCACCTTACACTTTAATTATTCTTTAAACATAATGCTTTCCCATTCATTGATAACAATTCGCAAATTGTATAAAGCTCCATACAGACTTGACATGAAGACTTAAAGACTTGTTTTCTTTTCTTGTTTTTGACATAAGAAAGATTGCCAAATGAAATAATGTTTTGCTGTCAATCTTTGTGTAATCAAATTTTGTAACAAAACTCTTTATATGTTAAAAAGGCAGTTAAAGTAGATGTTTTGGTTAATTACTGGCTTCACCGCTGACATGTGATGCCTTTTTGGGGGAAAAACATGCATTCTTTCATACCAGTAAGCCAAGTGGCAAATTATTTTTAGAAATTTAATTACATCCTTACAATGTTCTGGTTGCAGGACAACCTACTGTTTATTTTCTACAATGAATGGGTGAACTGTTGTTTAATTTACTACATAACTATATGTACTCGCTGAGTATTTGTACACTACTTCTCTTTTATATGCAAAATCCCATCAGGGTGTTTTTCAAGCTCTACCCTCCTGTACAAAAGCATAAAACTGTGAAGAGACTGAAAGACAATGGAGACTGTTAGAGAGATGTTTAGGGTTGGTCATACCCTGTTGAGAACCTCCAGGTAGAGGGTGTGAGCTCCTTCCACCACACACTGGTTTTTCAGGACCTTCAGCGACACATCGGCTATGTCAGGATCTCCAACCGAGACCCCGTGCTCCCTTAAACTCCTGTCTGGGAATTCACACACACAAAGGAAGTGAAGTGAAGACAAAAAGGCATACATACATGCACACACAGACAAAACCGCTCTGTTATCAATCACTAAACTAATTAGGAGCGTTACAAGTGCAGGGCTGGGAGTACAGGAAGAGCACAGTATAACTTTATTTTGGCAGGAATTAAAAGAGAACAAGTTGCTCCAGAGAACCAGCTTTGCATTCCCCTGCTGAACAAAGATAATACATGGCTGAAGGAATTATGATCTGAGTAAGCATCAGAAAATCAAGTGTATCTACCTGTGTTTGGGAGGACTGTCTTGCTGTATGTACATCAAATAGCCTACATAATGTACATGTACACTCCTGAGCTTCCTGAAAAGTAGCTAGAGTTATCAGAACCCACAACATACAGAATTGTGGTTAGAGCTGTTCCCTTGAGAAGGCATTTTTAATGCCTATTATCACACCTACCTGAATAGATTTTTTGGCCACTTGGAGGTTGCAGATTTCCACAACAGACTGACAGACATAGAATCTAGCATACACTGTAATTGTATATGACTGAGGAGCACTCCTCACTCCTTTTAGCGCCGTTTCCAGAGTTTTCCACCAAATCCAGAGAAAATGATCAGTTTCTTTAGCTGCGAGATGTTCCACTTTCACTTGGTTCTGGACTAGCAGTGTACAGTGGGTTTATCAGAGCTTGTTTTCTCAAATTAGCTGCCCACTGTGGCTGAAAACGAGGTGAGACTGAACCAGACAAAACAGAGCGTGCGCAGAAACAGCCACCTTGGATTACAAAAAAATATATAAGGCTGTCACCAAAATAACGTAAACTCCATCAATAAGAAATCTAACCGAAAAGAACAGCATTGAAAACAACATTTGATTGGTACCACATCTGAGCAGATCATAAACACACACAGAAAAAGCACTTACATGTTTTAAAAATTAAACAATAAAATACACTTGAGTGTACCTGGGCAGAGGAAGACCAGGCTGGCCTGCAGAGCCTCCAGCTGAACCTCTTGCTGGAAGTTGTGGACCTTCATGGCGCTGAGGATCTGACTCATGGCCATATTCAACTCATCTAGACTGGCTGTCCTACAGAGATAGAGAGACAGGTTTCACCCCCAAATCAATATTAATGCCATTATATTATTTTTTTGTAGCCATTTTGAGAAAATATTGTGGATGGAAACTGTGTTTGTGCCCACCTTCCTTGGAAAAGCAGGTTGAGCAGCTTGCAGGCGCAGATGGAAACTTCAGCTGAGGTTGAATGTCTCTTCATCATCTCCACTAGGTTGACGTGGAGGCCACTGGACAGTAGCAGAGATCGCATTTTATCTGCAAAAGAAGCAAACATTTACTGTATGAGCCAAGAAAACAGCTTTTTTGAATAGTTGAACCTGTACAGATTATTAGACAAGTGGGGAATTACTTTTGTGTCTCTTTATGAAAGCTGCATTGAAACTTTGAATCAGAAACGTGTATGCTTCACTTTTAGCATTAACTTTCTAGTACTTTGTATTGTTTTATTTATTTTGACAGCATCATCAATTCTGCAACTTTGTCATATTGTCAAAATATGATTATAGCCAATTTATTATTTACTGTTGGAGACTCACTTTTTTGTGCGATGAGTGTGGCAATGGCACTAGTAGCAGCTTCAAACACACTGGGAGAGGAGGAGTGGAGCAGCATGGCCGCCATTAACTGTCTGTGAACAGGAGTCCTGAAAACAACCACTGTCATTAGATTCTCTCATCAGACATTTTTATATATTTCTTAAACATCCCTCATGACATGCATAGGAAGACGTGCACAACACTAAATAGATTTTGTTAGAGGTCACAAATACTTATTTATTTATTTTGAATTAATTATTTATTTTGGGCTTTTTTCTTCCATCCATCCATCCATCCATCCATCCATCGTCAACCACTTATCCTGCGTACAGTGGTCGCGGGGAGGCTGGAGGCTATCCCAGCTGACATTGGGCGAAAGTTGGGGTACACCCTGGACAGGTCGCCAGTCCATCGCAGTGAGCTTTTTTCTTTGACTTTTTAATTGTTTGCTAATAAAGTCTCCATATATGGCAACTGTCTGGAGACATTTTAAGCTTTCACAAACTGCCATATGTGCTTACAGAGTGAACAACACCACAAACAAGTGCCAAACAGTGTAGGACAGGGGTCGGCAGGTAAGTTTGGCATTTTAGAGCAAATTTTTTTAAGCCACTAGATGGCGGGCCAGGACATAGTCAAAGGATAATTTAAAATGAATAGTCAGTGTACTTGGTTAGCTCAGTTGGTGGAGCATGGGACTCCCAATCTCGGGGTTGTGTGTTCAGTCCTGACATTAGGTGAATATCTTTTCTCTCCCTTTTCAACAAATTAATTATGACACAGTTTCACAATAAAGCCTGTGATGGAGTGTGTGAGTCCTGACGCTTGGTCCACATCCATCAACCTAAGGACAATTATTTTCATTTCCTGAGCATTTCCAAGCAGAGGAAATTCCTGCTTTTCTCATTCAGGGGAATCTAATCTCACATTTCCTGACAGGTATTTCGGAGATGTGTCAAGCAAGCCAAAGACTCTTTTGAAAGTCCTTCAGAACTTTTCAAAGTAAATGCTCTCAATTTTACATGAAATAAAGCATTGCTGCAAAAAACTGTTGTCGACCACTGGTGTAGGATGTGTTGGTGGTATTTCATTGTTTCAGTGTGTACCTCTCATTCTTTTCCTCTTCTGAATGATTCTCTCCAGCTCCATGCAGTAACAGATTGTGAATGGCCCAGCTTGCTGCTTCCTGAAACAGCAGAAGTGAGTCACACAAGTTAGAGACTTTTACTTATTATTCAGACTTATTATTCAGACTTCAGACAGTAAAATATTTGCCATAGCCCGGGGCTCATAAGAAGTTGGACTGGCCTGTACAGCTGGCTCAGCAGCGTGGAGCTCCAGTGCCATACAGCATGCCTCCATCCAGCCCAGGCCCATGTCCTCTACCTCCTCCCTACCCCGGTTCTCCTCCTCCTCTCCTTCCTCCAGACCCTGCTCAGCCACCGCTTTGTTCTTCACGATGGTTGCAGCTGACAGAAGGAGACAGTATGGTGGAATTACTGTACCATACATGGTGCAAGATTGATCTATTTGTTACAATACAGTGTGAGTGAAATTGAGATAATAATCTAACCATCAGATTATATTAATTGGCAATATGAGGTCTTGTGTTTTAACCAACACTTTTGTTTTAAATTTGAATATAACTTGGCAATAAGGTTACAGGACTCTAGTTGAAACGACGTGTAAAAGCCCTGAATACCCTCACTTCAATAAACAACTTACATGTAAAGACAGAGGGAATTTGAACTTTGGCGATGCCCAGTAGCATCAAAAACTATGTGAAAGATGTTATGATCACATAAAAATTTAACACATTGGCGTTGATTTAATTCTAGAGGAAGACTTCCATGTTCATTTTGGCTTTTTTAATACCACACAGAATGCAATA
Source organism: Micropterus dolomieu (assembly GCF_021292245.1). Taxonomy (NCBI): domain Eukaryota; kingdom Metazoa; phylum Chordata; class Actinopteri; order Centrarchiformes; family Centrarchidae; genus Micropterus; species Micropterus dolomieu. The sequence goes on from NC_060171.1 coordinate 6,603,413, forward strand.
TAATACTTTTTCCATGTCACATTGGTCAAATAATGACGGTAAAACAATATGGATAACAGACAATATGGATAATTATTAATTTTGTACAGGTTTTAATTGACATTCATATTACATTTTGTCATTACTTCCAAGCTGTGTGTAACAATCATTCCTAGCAATATAATTAATCAGTTAACATGACGTGGACCCAGATAAGTTGTAGAAAAATTAGACAGATTAATAATAAAAAAATATTAATTTATTTAAGCAAATCTAAATTGTTAACTGAAATTAAAAATGACACTGAGCTTCTTTGCTACTTTGTCTAGCAGTACCAACACGGTCTGCGACAGGTCTGATTGTGCTGACTGAAACTCCACAAGGATTTAACAGCCCCCAATCCACTGTCTCATCCGTCTCCATTTCTCAACAGCCGGCAACCACATACAAACAACTTTTATAACTAATGTTACTGTGTACAGAAAACAAGGAAACGTATTCAAGACTATTTAATACCTTCTAAGGCTTTTTTTGGGGAATTTAAATCAATACCTTTTAAGTATTTTCAACACCCACAGATACCCTGTCTATTGCATAACCTGGAAACAGCAATCACCTATTTACATGTTCATGTTTAACACCCTGGAAAAAACAAGCTGGTGGTACATGGCTGACGAATTGAATAAATCAGCCAGTACAGTCACAATATGTAGAGATGTGCTGTTTTTGTACCCTGATATAATTTATCATCTCTTGTGTAATACTTCTATGTGTTGAAGTTCAAGTCAAGGCATTGTTCTTTTGTTTCCATCACTGACCCATTTGTGTGGACACAAATAAAAATGAGTTAAATATAGTTTGTGTGAGTGTGTGTCCTCACTGAGGTCAGCCAGGCAGGAAAGAGCAGCGGCTTGCAGCGTGGCGTTGTTGGGGAAAGTCCGACAGGCTCTCACTGCGACCCTCTGGACTCCGTTCAGTACCAGGATGTTGTAGTAACTCTCTACAAAATTACACAAAACAAGCGCACTCTGGATTGAACGGATGCCTCTAATGACCTCTTTGAACTTAGTCTGTCAACTGGCAAACACATTAGCTTATCAGGATGAATAAAATCCAAACACTACTGTATTGATAGTGAGGATTCATTGATTTCACAAACAGCGTTATCATCACGGACTGAACAAATGAAGACGTACTCCAAAGTTATTCATTGACGGTGCATCTGAGAGTTTACAAGTGTTGTCTGCAATGCATTTACAATGGTTCAAGTAAAGTAAACAGAGCATGCACTTTAATTTCTAACATTTTGAAATGAGAAGCTGCTATATATGCAACTTGTTACACAAAAAAGTTAGAGTAAGACTAGCCACCAAATCATACTATCCTACCCAAACTGCTACCCAAAATGTTATTGTACTAATACCTAAGGATATATGTAACTTGGTAAAGGTGGTGGGAGAAACACTCAACTTATTCACAAATTAAACTAACTGAAAAACTCTGTTACTGGAGGAGGGACGGGAATATTTAAACGAGACTTAAATACTAATACATGGTGTTAATATCTGGCTAAGTCTGTGGAAAATGTGACCCCTGGGTCTGACCTGAAGTAAACCTCCTGAACAGGCAGCAGGCCGTCTCCTGCAACTCCTCCACCTCGGGGAAGGCGTCCATGGCGGAGATGATCACACTGTAGCACCGAGCACTTCCTGACATCAGCATCTCCACGTTACTGCCTGGAAGAGAAAAGCCGATGGACTCAAAACAAATGATGAGGTAAACTAAAAAATATAAAGTGATCTTTCAGTATTACAATAAACAACATGATGGGAGACACATCAAAATATGTAATTTGAAGTCACAACTATACCATTTTAGATATCTAAACCAAAATACTGGATGTTAGCAAATTCACTATGGACAACACAAAGAAAGGAAAGACAAGCAGGTCAGAAATGTCCTTTACAAATAACAGAGAATGGTATCAACAGATAATCTGGAATCCCCCCATGGCCATGATAAATCGTACATCATTGAAAAACATAGAAAATGTCCAGCTCCATTTTTCATGCAGAAATCATCCAACTAAATGGAATTTCAGTAAAGAGCAATGTCTCAGTTTGTTCTTAGTCATTTTACCTTTATCCTGCCTTTTCTGAAATACAGTTAATATGTAACCTACTAAATTTGGCTAGTGTTGTTCAGAGAACATTTCTGATATGATGTCTGTTGTGTAACAAACTTTTAATACAGACGGAAAACCACACACACACACATAAAAGACTGTACTCCTAGAATGGTTAGTTTTTACCAGAATACATTAGCAACATTACAGTCACAAACATATTGATAAGTGATCAAGCTTCTTTAAACACAAGACAAGGAGCACTGTTCCTTTACAGAAAAAAGACTGGCCATAACATCAGCATGGCCAATACTTTTATACAGCGAATATGTATCAGCGAATATCATAGCCGAGATAACAAGATATTGCAATGCAAGAATGACAATGTATGAGGTAATTTGTTAAAAACAGTGTTTACGTAATTTGTACTCCACCAAATGTAAAGACCACTGACAAGAGTTTTTTACGTACATATTTTGATCTTTAATAACCAAAAGGCCAGAAAAATATAATCCTTGTAATACCAGGATTCAGGGCTTCCCTGCATTCTGATAATTGCATTTGCAGTTCCAAAAATTAAAAATAATTTTTCATGGAAATTTTTTAAGACTCCAACCCAATTATCTATTATCTATTATGGATCTGGATAGCAAACTACATAGAATCTCACTAAAGGAGTTGCTGTGTTCCTCACCATGAGGGAATTTCCATGAAGATTTGATTATTTTCAACAAACACCGCTCTCCTGTCCCACAAACAGCTGTTCTGACATTGTAACATAACATCACACATATTTACTGTCGTTTGTGGTTTAATCTGATTAACATCAAGACTGTTTGAAAAGCATTACAGTGACATCATGTTCTGGTGGTGAGGCTATAAATAGACTGTGTGAAATAAAGAAAGAAAAGGGTTGATGTTCAACATGCTTCCTTCATGATCAACATGTGGTGTAACAAATTAACCATTACTCTGAACTCTGAATGTATCCATTCACCCTCATCAGACTGAGGTGCAAACAAAACCTTTACTCATTAATTTTCCAATTCGCTTCTGCACTACGTTGAGAAATCAATCAACTGATCTGCAATCAATGTATGATATGATTCAGAAATCAGGTTTTAAGAGCGCTAACATATTAGCACTCTTAAAACTTAGCATTAATCAATTTGTAAAGTTACTATTCCAGTTCTTTTCTTTCCCTCTTAGACCTCACTTGGGTGCAAAGAGGACTTACCAGGACGAGCCAGAGGAAGCAGCACCTTCATGGCCTGTAGAAGCAGCTCAGGGCTGTCAGGGAATCTCTGTAAAGCCGCCAGAACCACGACATGATCCTGGTTCTCTATAAACTCCACGAGGTGGTCATCACTTACTGGAAACACAGAAACAAGAACAGCTACTGTAAACACGCATTAGCAAAATGTTAATGCAAAGCTAGCTAAAAGTAGCTAGTAGCTAGTATTATATACTAGAATAAAAGTCAGTCAAGTGTCACTGTTGATATCTCAAATATACTGCTGAAAGACAGGAGAGGCCATAGAATATTAAAACAAAAAAATATATATACTGTAAATCTTTCATTAATAGCCCGGGCAAACCTGCAATAGGCTACTATGAAACAGTTTATATATTTGAAACAGAATATTATTTGTATAAAAATTATCATATAATATCAAATACACGTCATTCATTCAATGTAGCTCCGACCGACAGCTTATGCGCTTTTATTTTGAAGGCAGCAATGTAACAAAAACAACAACACGGTGCAGGATGAGAAAAGTGTGGCAGAAGTTAGCAGAGCAATGGACTTCACATGACAGGATTCATAACTTGGATTCTTTTTTATGAAAAGCTGTTTTGATTCTTTTGATCGTTGGACCCTTACAGACTAAGGGAATGGAAAGGAATGGACATATTCAGACTTAACATGCACTTTAAAGGTAACGTGAGTCGGCACTTTTTTCCCCCCTTTTCATCTCTTGTACCATGCGGGTTACACCAGTAAATCTGTAAGAAATAGACTTTGGGGCTTGTTTCCGTTAAATGAACTGAACGATTGAATTGTGGAGAATCTAACCGTGTCCATACTGACATATTGATCATACCTTTAAACATTAATATTAATAATTATTATATTAACAATCTAAGCAGCTAAAGCAGGTGACCCTGCAAGGTTTAAAAAGTTTGATACATCCAAAATAAAATAAAAAATTAAATATATTATATATAAAAACCAGACCAGGTATTTAATGGAGACCTGCATTCATTTGTCAAAATGTGTTCCCACACCAGGCCAGTAAACGGGATAGGCTGCTGTTCGGGACTCGGCTATTAATTGAAGTTTTACGGTATTATAATATATATAATTGCTGGTATATATGAGGTTAGATGCTGTGTCTGCTCACCCCTCTCCAGGAGGAACTGCAGTGCTCCACAGCCTTGGAGCTGCACCTCTTCACTGGTAGGAAACCTCTTCATCGCGTGCACCACCAGGCCAAACACATCCTCCTCCTCCTCCAGCACCAGCAAAGGAATCATGTCTACATAACCGTGAGTTAAACAGTATAAAAACAAGTCCGACACCTTAATAAGGTTGAATTCTAACAAATTTGAATTGCAATGCTTATTTTACCACTTAATGATTGATTCCTTCTATCCAACAAACTTCAACATGAATTTGAAAAAAAAGCTGAAGTAATTATTATTTATTTTTAAAATACAATATATTCACCAACCACTTGTCAACTATGGATTAACTATGATGTTATTTTAAAAAAATGCTCCTCAGAGTCAGTTGCTTAATTATTGTCATTGGCAGTGACTAATCAAGGCAGTTTGCAGACTGTGTGATGCATGTCTTAGTTTAACCAATGCCTCATCACACAAAGCATGATAAAATATAGTTTTTTGCACATGATCATAAATAAGCATAACCAAAGAGATTATTTTTGTTGTTCTAAGCATAAACTACAAAAGACAATGAGTTTTATTGACGCAGCCTTTGAAAGGGGAACCCCTATATACCACATATAGAAAATACTGTGACATACAGATTTATGGCCAGATAATTACATGAAGATAACAGTGTTTTCCATTGTTACTCTTCTTCCTTTCTCGACTGCTTTGTGATTCATTTACTTTTGAGATTCCTCTTGTATTGATTTGATGACATTAATTCATCATCACATAAACCTTTCTATGGCTTTGAGGTCCTCATCAAATATTCCATAATGTACAATCACCACCATTCACAAACTGTGAGCTGTTAAGTCACAGAAAAGGCGATTTTCAATCTTCTAGCACTTATGCTGGCATCATACGTAGCAGGAGTTATGCCCTAATGTGTTGCGGCATATCTCCTGTGTAGTCATGTACCTGATCTAAGCAGAAGAGCCAGGGCTCTGAGTCCAACCATGGTCACACTGCACTCTGTTCTGTACTGAGATAGTACATTCAGGATCTGCCTGGAGAACAAAGTTAATTAATATACTGCATATTTTAAAATAGTTTTAATCCAGATGATGATTTACAGACCTTCGTCATTATCATTAACTAAAAACATGTTTCCTATAACCTCTTATTGTCCGAGCACCCTTGTGTACTTAGAACTGAAGAAAATCAAATAGCTTGGTGGAAGTGATTTGGAGAAAGACAGCAACACAAAAGAACAGAAAAAGTCACTTGGCAGGTGAAACTGACATTGCGTGATACCATATTACGAACACAACCGTTTACTTACAAGGAGCAGGAAGTGAAAACTGAAACTGACAGTGTAAACTGGACCTGAAACATTTGAGAGCCACAATCTATTAATATAAGTGAAAATGGTTGTAGATCAGGTAAAGTGGCCACACTTTGTCCAAGAGTCCAGCTCAGATGTGGAATGAATTCGTTTACATAGACACTCATGTTGCTGGTATTATATTATGTCAATGTCAGCTACATATATTTGCCCTCACACATATTCTAATAAATATTTTGTATCACCAAAGTCATTAAGATTCATCCTCTTAAGACCATGAATGTCTGTACAATATTTCATTTCACAAAATGGGACTCAGGCTGGCCAAGTAACCAAGGAATTCAGAGACTGCCCACATCTTTACAGAGACATGCTGCATCAACATCCCAGATCAAGCTCTTGACAGCAAGACTCCGGCAAGATGAGAGGAGGCAGTGTTTACATTGATGATGCTCTGTGCTCAAACACAGCCAAAGGGGATGGACACTGTTTCCCACATGTAAAACTTTTTCTGCAGATAAAACCATTTTGTCATCAATATATTGTTACTGCTGTTTATATTCTCCCAGTCACAAATTTAAAAAATGCACAGCAGAATTATTTCCTGGGTTTAAATGTGTATGTACATGCATGAAAATGTGAATTCACTCCTGTGCAACTATTAGATGATGAAGATGAAGAAGATACTTTTATTGACACATACATGTTGCGAAATTTGTTCTCTGCACTTTAACCCATCCCTCAAGGGAGCAGTAGCATAGTAGCAACTGGGACATCATATAGAGTATGTTTTTACTTACTGGTGCACTCCCAGTAACTCCCAGTCCTTGACTACCTGCAGAGGTCTGGTCAGCTGGTCCAGTGTACTGGGGCATATTTCAATCAGCCGACACAGCAGTGACCAACCCACCTGCAGTAAGGAGATTACACCATCTGTCACACACTTTGGCTGGAAGTGAATAGGCTAGTCAAACAGTTATAAGATAGAGAAACATAATAATTCCTAGATAGATGAAGGAAAACACTTTGAACTTCTAACTGAAATTCAAATCCGCCACTTGCGGAAATGTGCAACCTGCATGTCAGGAGCCAATGTCTATTTTACATTTAAGATGCTGAAGCAATTTTCCAGCTGAGGACCTACATATATTCAAAAACTATTTGATTCCACTGTAGCTGGGCCAAAAGCAATAACCTTCCAGAACCAATACAGAGGTTTACGGTATCTGACAAGATAAATCCCACAACTGCCTACAGCTCTTGAAGAGAAACCTCAGAATGCCTCAAACACGATTTTTTTTTTATCATTCAAATGAGTCTGTTATGACTGGGCCAATACATGAGTCACACAATCTGACTTTGGGTTTGTGCCATGCAGCAAACTTACCTCTGATAAGTATTCACGAGACACCATAAACTGACTAGATCAGGCATAGGCATGTCAGCTATGGATGACTTTTAAGCTACAGTCCACAGAGCCGAAACTGTTGTACACACTTCAACACCTGTGTGTCTAATTTAAGATGGTACACTATTTTGTTTCCCTTCAGCACATCGTTCTCTCTATTTAGGCAGACAAAGTTCAAGATGGCCCATTCTATTTTAAAGAATAACATACAACAATAAGTGCTGATGCAAAAAAGGAAAACTAAACTGCACAATCAAAGGTTTGTGAGGTGTCTGATGTCTTGCAGTACCTGCTGGACTCTTTGGCTGCTCATGTAGGATGACAACACCAGCATGAGGGGGGCATGGACATCTTTGTCTTCAAACAGTTCAGCTGCTGCATCATAGAGCAACAAATAAGAAGACATGTTGTGACAAGGAAGAGACTGCGTTTTTAACACTTATTTATATTTTAAAGGCATATAGAAAAGCTTGGAGAATAGTCTAGCAATAACAAGGGTTCAATTATAAGAGAGTGGCTGCCTTATGTTCATTTACAATAGATTTTTAAACTGGGCAATGCTCAATAACAGCAATGATGGAAACACACTGATAAGAACAGACCTACATAAACAGATGAAATTAAGGTCAACTGAAGTTGAAGCAAAGGAGAAGTATGTAAGCAATACCACAATATGAAATACTCACTGGGCAACACTCCAAAACTCTCATATGTTCCTATCAATCCTCTAATTGTTTCTGCCCTAACTACAAGTCTGGAATTCAAGAGTTAAATTACATAAAAGTTCTTTAATATTATCAAAAAAGTATACTTGAGTACAAAAGGTACACATTATCATAAGTTAAGGTGTACCATTTTAAGAATCAAAACCAGATGTTGCTCTGTTGGATTGAATCCTGATAGCAATGAATAAACCATATGCTCTGACACTATGTGTCTGTCTACCAACCTGCCTACCTGCATGAAAATGTGTTTTGGGGGAGTGGCTTTGCAGGAAGGGCTGAAGAGAGGTGTGGGATTTTTTTTTTAGGTAGAATACTTTCAGAATCTAGCTGTCTCCAAGTTGCCTAGTCTAACTTTAATAAAGTGTTTTTGAGGTACTTGTACTTCACTTTGAGTATTTCAATTCTTCCATTCTCTGCAACATCTAAAAGAAAATATTGTAATTTTTTCTGCTTTATATTTATCTTACATCAATAGTTTCTGGTTACTTTTGAGAATAAGGTCTTATCTGTTGAATTGAAATCTTTTTTTTCGAACATGCAAGAGAAAGTTTAAAAAAATAAAACAATGTTTAAAAAAAATAGGAGAAATTTTTTTATGAAATATGATGCACTGTTTAAATTAAAATACTGTACCATACTATAATATATTAAGATAATCAAATAAGTTCCACCAACTGCAACATTAAAAAAATGCTTACATGTTAATGCATCAAAAATAACTCCAATAGTATAATAATAACACTAAGAGAAGTCATTTTTCTGCACAATGAGTACTTTTTTATATTTTAAGTAGCTACATTTGTACTGATAATACTTCTGTATACGTGAGATTTTGAATGCATTTATTTTTAAAAATATTTTAAGACTATTGTATTATTTATACTAAAGTAAAGGATCTGATTATTTCTCCCACCACTGCTCTTCAGTCAAACAAGGTCAAAGGAAATCGTGCCTGTTTATGAACGGCAGTATGATGCACATGCAGGAAAAATGTGTTTCCTACCATCGTCGGTGTGCGCCAGGAAAAGCAGATCCTGGATTATTTGAATCAGTGTGCACAGTTGTCTGTCCTCTTGCGGGGTTTTCAGCCTAACCAGGAGTTTCTTCAACCTTTGTTCAAGTTCCTCTTTGTTAACCATGGTCTTTGAAATACTCGTTTCCAGATGACGACTTCACGTGCATTTAGGTCAATCTGTAACGTTACAGTCTGTCAGAACCGACGAAAGGGCTTCGAGCCGGCGGCCACTCTGCTGCAGCATTGCTGCGTGAGAAGAAGAAACGGATCAAAGTGCCACCCATGTTATTAGAGCACATTTCTAAACATTAGCTATATTACATCATATTACACTAGCTACAGTACAGCTAACTGGCTGTCAAGACTGTGGAAGATGTCAGAGTCCCAGAGTTTCTGTTCCGACGTCGACGTCGCCGTCCTCGGCTAACTTTCCTCTGGCAGAGAAACGTGTTCCTCTTTGTGGAGTTTGACACTTTCTATTGTGTCTGTGGTGGGAAAGGAGAGGAGAGCGCGTCCTCTTTCTGACAGGCGTGTTCCTCCTTCCCTACAGTCGCATCATATGACTCCGGCCAGAAAAACTCCCCGTTTGTTAAAGAGGAAACTGGAAACTCACACCGCGTAGCACCACATGGTGGGAGGGGACGGGGTCTGCCGCAGTCGCAGTCTGTCAAGTGCACGCATATTCTAACCTTTATGGTAAAAGTACTGAAACAGCACACAGCGAGCTGACAGCTGACAGGCAGGGTTAGTGACTTTATTCACTGTATTTAGTCATTTTCTCACTTTCCAAAGACATGTGTTGCAGTATAAAAGTTTTACCGCAATTTTACGCGACGCGGGCAAAAAATATGCTACAATATAAGTTATTAAATTGCGTCGGACATTAGCGCAACGTCCGGTTTTCATTAGGCGTTAACGCAGCAGCTCTGTTCTCTCAGCTTTGTTTTACGACACTTGAGGGTCAAATACTGTTGCCAGTTCATAATTAGGTCTTTGTAGACATTACATTAAGAATTTCGTAGATCTAAAACTCATATATAGACGGAATCAGATTTGTGCCAATTTAATCGGGCCTCTTAAATCTCAAACAAGAAAAATAATTTGAGAAAGAATGACACTAACTGAAGCAAAAACAATTTAATCATCTCAAAAGTAAAACATAACGTGCAAGCAAACTATTGCTCTCTATTACTCTATAGAAAATAGGCCTACGTCCTTAATTGTTTACAGTTCCCTCACTGATCACTCAAACACTCACTAGCCAATGGGGATGCACCCCTGAAAAACCTTATTATCAACAAAGTAAAATAACAATAATTTGTTTGCCAGTTTTTTTGCTTCAGTTAGTTTTATTGACTCTCTAAAATTTGTATTGTTGTTTTATTTTAAATAAGTTTTGTTCGACTAAATTGGCATTTCGGCTAACCTTTACCCCTTAACACTTAGTAGGTCTACTGGACAAATCAAACTGTGATAGCAATCTAATGAAGTTAATTTGTCAGCCGACATTCATTTAAAACCTTTATTTTAGGATAGCATGTAAGAATGGTAATTACGATACATCAACAAATTGATCAAGAACACCATATTTCCCTCTTAGTAATATTGAGAGATTAATAAAGGAGACCTCGTTAGTTCTACTGCAATAAAATAATGACTAAAAGTTCATAAAATATAAATAATTTATCACCATTGATGAACCCCACAAAGAATATGATATCGTTTTCAAACAGTACTTTGCCGTAGAAATCATTAAAATGTCTGGCAGTGTCCTCTTTAGCTGTGCAGGTTCTCAGAAAGGACGGCTCACTGGATCGCAGTTCTTCTATCATTTAATCCGTAGTCGTCTTTTTTGTACTGCGTATCTAATAGTGTAACTACGGTATTTACACTGTCTATTACATTCATTGGCACCTCATTCGGTAATAATAGTAATATGACCATGTGTCCAATTTAGTAACTGAGACACATTTAGATTGAAAAAAAAAATTATTTGCTGTTCTTATTTATGCAAACTTCCATGTTGGGTAAAAATGCAAACACAACTAAAGAACTTTCATTTGCATATGACAAATTAACCAAATAAAAAGAAGGCTCGTCCGATCTCCTGATTAAATGTTATAAAAGAGGGGAATTGCCCTTAACTTCCTAAATAAAATCAAAATGCATCAGTCATTGTTTAGTTTTCAAATGAGAATAAGGAACAGCTGCCTAATATCTTGGGATAGTTTGTTTAACATCTGTGTCCAGCAATGTAAATTCCTGCCGTTTTACAAGGCTTACAAAGTAAACACAGACAGTTAAGCTATTCATTATGGGCGTGTTCCTTTTTTCTTGTGAAAATATCATGTGATCGGGGTAATTCAGACAAACATCCCGTATTATATGATCTGGAAACATCAGACAGACAAACTTCCGTCTGTTGAAGAGGACACCGGCTAAAGCACTGCTCCAGAATAAGCTTTTCAGGGGTATAGTTTGTGTTATTTTGCACAGACGACATCTGTGTTAAAACAGGGTTTTTGTGTGATGTTAACGTTCCTATTTCATCTGCCTGTGAGGGATTTTTGATGACTGAACATGAATACTAGGCTAGATGAGCTTGTATGACTTTTTCTAACTTTAATGTTCTGCATGCCGTTTATTACATCATTTTGACTCTATGTCGAAAAATAAAGCATTACCTAGCTACTGCTCCAATACATTCTCACATTTTAGAGTTTGCTTTTGAGATAGTCTCACCACCCGCCCCAAACTGGCAACCTGCTGTGGGCAATAATGTGAACCAATCATATCTTGTCTACATAGGCATTCAGCAGTTATTAGTAGTTTCTGTGTGCCGAATTGATTGAGATGACCCACTCCATATCTGAGGTTTATTTCAATATAGGCCTATATATCATTACTGATAGGCGGGGATTCACTAAATTGCTAAAACGGATATTTTGCGCTGCGTTCTAGTGAACATGTCAGTCTGTTTCTAAAATAAACAAGTAATAGTTTGAATGCTCGAAAGAGATATTTTTCCAAAAACTGATACATTATTTGCGTGCGGATATCACATTTTTTAATACGCCAGGTTGTGGTAATTACATGTTGTTTACATTAAAAGTCCTGGAATAACTTTTTCTTTGCTAAAGTAATGCTGCGTTCCCTGTCACAGTTGGAGGTCGGATTTTTCCCAGTGGAAATTTCCAACGCGAAACGTGAACACTGTACACACACGTTGAACCCATAGGTTTAACCCTCCGCAGTGCCCTTGCTGTATATGAAAAAGATAGCCATTTTAATTAAAAGGAGTGACATAAATATACTTATTTACTGTGTTCCCGTCGAGCTACATCGGTTGGTAATGTGCCAAAATCAGTAAATGTATATTCCCTACCGTTTTCACAATTTTAACGTTTTTCTGAATAACTAAGATGCATTTAAGAGATTGTTTACCGTATCCAGCTACCCAATCCAGGCGACATATGTTGACAACAATTTAGTTGAACCCGAGTTCACCCGAGTGGCGTTTTTATACAGTGGCGACTTTCTCGAGTTGGAGGTCGCAAACTTCCGAGTTGCCTTAAACGCAGCATCACTTTCCAGCAGGGCAGTCAGGTGACGTCACGTAGACATGGCCGCACGCAGAGCAGAGCAGAGCTGTTGGTAAACAATCAGATGAACTCGGTTTGAAGCCAGTAAAGTGCACCGTTCCTCACATGACATGACCCTGAAATCTGCCGTACTAAAGGTCAACCACGGGGGCGTATCACGAAACGTTTTCGTTAGCAATTATAAATTAGCTGTTAAAATCTGGACGTGTTGGCTTCTTCCCTGTTCGAGCTGCTCCTCAAAACACACGGAGGTCGGAGATTAATGTGATGCCTGGTATTGCAGCGTTAATCTCCTTTTTTTTTTTCTCAACTCTGCTAACATTACGTTTTGAGGGAGTTTTATGCGCAATGACAAATGGCACATCTTTTTATTAAAAGAGTAACTGCTACAAGGAGCTGCTGTTATTAAACTGACCTCTGGTGAGCTTAATTTCTGGTTTCCCTTATGTCCAGCAGCCACGATGAGTACAGCTTGAAGTACATGAGCAACCTTATGGGCAGCAGGAGGCAGAAATCAGTGGATGGCGGCGAGCAGAGTCTCATTGGGCCTCCATCTGGGGACTCTGGTGGGGATCTCCTGGACAAAGATGCCTCCACATCGGGGTTCGTCTATATGTTGGCGTTTTTCTCTGCCCTGGGAGGATTTCTCTTTGGGTATGACACTGGGGTGGTCTCCGGGGCTATGCTGCTCCTGAAGAAGGAGATGAACCTGAACAATCTGTGGCAGGAGCTGCTTGTGTCCAGTACTGTTGGGGCTGCAGCGCTATCTGCCCTGAGCGGAGGCTTCTTGAATGGGTGGCTGGGGCGCAGGATTTGCATCATTTTCTCCAGTTTCATCTTCAGCGTCGGAGGCATCATCATGGGTTTTGCACCGGACAAGGTGGTGCTTCTTGTGGGCAGAATCACAGTTGGTTTGGGAATAGGTGAGTTGTTGAAAAGGGGTAATTTTAATACATATAAGTTTTGTCTATCTAAGAGACGTGATAGTTTTCTAGCATAAATCATCATCAGCTGTTTGGTCAGATACTTGAACATGTTTACATATTCTTTGATCAAATATTTCCTTTTGTTTATGGTTTTTAACACTGGTCCACAGAGCAGTTCTGCTTGTTTTGTTAAAGGAAAAAAGAGTAAAAAGAATAAGGTATCACAAAAGTATTGTTACACATGTTTGCTCAGGAATTCAGACCCACAGATATGTCGACATTTTAACTTGCATGTAAGTTGTTTAAGATCTGATAGTCCGCTCCAAAGCAACCTCTCACCATATCCCACCAGACCTGTTTTTCCAATACTACCATCTTGTATTTGCTTGGTTCAAGAATAGGGCTGTGGATCTAGGAGACAGTACAGAAGTTATTGTGCCAAGATTTTGGGACAAAGGGTACAGAAATGTTTGGGCCATTCAAAATGAAATCCCTTCTTTTTTTCCTCCCATCAGGCATTGCCTCTATGACAGTACCTGTATACCTCGCAGAAGTTTCCCCCCCTCATCAGAGAGGTCTGCTGGTCACTATCAACTCCCTCTTCATCACTGGTGGCCAGTTTATTGCCAGTGTGGTCGATGGAGCTTTCAGCTACCTGAGCCATGATGGCTGGAGGTATGTGCTAGTTCTACACTACACCTATCTTGTCAGTAACTTTCCATGTCATGGGATCACTTTAGTTTTGTTTACCTTACAGTTTCTCTTTCTCTGTCTTATTTGAAGCCAACAGAGGATGTTACTCAACCACTCAGTGAACACATTGCAGCATTTAGCTGTGAAAGATCTCCATAAATGCTTTGTCTTTATAATGTCATACAATCTTAGCAGAACAGCAGCTTCGATCCTTCGTCTGTGTCTATGCAGGATGTGTTGAGGCACGGGATTGAATGTAGGTCACCTGCATCTAGGCCTCAGAACTCAGCACACATCGACTAAAGTTATGCACATAAAACAGGAGAAAATGGACTTGAGGTGTAAAAATACTCAGCGTTAGTCATTCTGGCTTGAACCCCACATAGATCTGACAATTGCTCACATACAGTTAATTGAAAGTGTTTGCTACTGTGTGTTGTTGTGTCCAGAGCCTGACTGATAAATCGGCATTGCCAGTAAGAGCTTTTCCCAGATATATTGGCAAATAGTGACAAGAAACTGCAGCACAGAAATGCCAATGGTTTGTTTGTACAAGTCAGTGTAGCACTCACAAGTTTCAAGTAGGGCTGGGCGATATGGCCAAAAATGTTATCACAATAAAAACAGTTTAAAGGCTGATTTTTGCGCCTGAGTGAAAATTGAAGAAACCAGATGGATAATTATGTGGTTAAACTTTTCTTTATGGTCAGAATGTGACAAACACTTGATGCCAAACAGTCATCAAGTGTTTCAGTCCCCTTTCCTCAACAAAATTAATATTTTAGAATAGAAAAATTAAGTGCTAATTTGTTTGTGATTCAAATGAATTTAGTCAAATATTTATTGACAATAAATTGAACATTTATTATATTGTTATTGAGGAAAATTATATTGTGATAATGATCATTATTGTTTTATTGCCCAGCCCTAGTTGCAACCATAACATACAGTATGCTGGTCACAAACTCTTTTAATCCCCAATATTGGTGGATATATTATTAGCAAAGTTTTTAAACTCTCAAATGTCAATATTAGTGCCCGACTTTAAAAAAACAACATTTGTCAGCTCCAGTTTTGTGCACTCACTTATCACAGAACCTTATGGCTTTAGTGTCAGTGCATCAATTCTGACAGCTTGATTATGCAGGCAAAGCAATCAAAGGATCATAAATGGATTGGGCTTTATGGATCCCGTTAAAAAAAAAAGCCAAATGAAAGGTTTGGAGCTGAATATTGGCTCAGATTTCAATCCTGTGGATCATCTCTGGACATCCTTATTTGTGTATCTTTGCTGCTCTAATTCATGATTTAGGTTAGCTTAAAATGGACTCCTTGTCAGACCCCTGAGAGTGTTCAGACTCCAACTTGAGAATCAGCGGTAGCAAATGTCTCTTTCAGCATTTCTTCTCCCCTCCACTCCAAACTGTAGGTACATGTTGGGTTTGTCCGTTGTCCCAGCAGTGCTGCAGTTCATTGGCTTCTTCTTCCTGCCAGAAAGCCCCCGTTGGCTTCTCCAAAAGGGCCGGAACCAAGAGGCCCGACAAGTTCTCAGCCAGATCAGAGGAGGCCAGAGCGTTGATGAAGAGTACGACATTATCAAAACTAGCATTGAGGAAGAGGAGAAAGGGGCGAGTGCAGGTGAAATATTTCAGTGAAAACTGAGTTTTGTCTAGATGTCACCTAACAGCTATTTGTACAAAGTGACAAGTGACTTTGATAGCCAAACTTATACTAAATAATAAAAATAAAGGTACATGAGTTGAAGCTTTAATATTCATTTAAAATGTTTGCTTGTTTGTTCTATGGGAGGATTTGTTATCTTGCGGATCCTTCGCCACGGTCCGACTCGCAGGGCACTCTTCGTTGGCTGCGGCCTCCAGATGTTTCAGCAGCTGGCTGGGATAAACACCGTCATGTAGGTCATCTATTTTATCTTGTAATGGCTCCCACGTTATAATCTCTGCACCCACTGTTGTAAAAGCTCCACTAATAAATCAGAGTCTGTTTTGTGTTTTAATGCCTCCTGACCTGTCTAACCGGAAACACTTGTCACGTCAGAGTTTTGAGATTTGCTTGTAGGTTGGAATGTAAATTGATTTGGCTTTTCAGTGAACCTCTTCGCTCATACCTAGGTACTACAGTGCAACCATTCTGCAGATGGCAGGGGTGCGGGATGATAAACAGGCAATCTGGTTGGCTGCTGGAACTTCTGCTACCAACTTTGTGTTCACCTTGGTTGGAGTGTGGCTTGTCGAAAGAGTGGGCCGCAGGAAGCTGATCCTGGGCAGTCTATTAGGTTTGTAATGTGGATAGTAGCATTGTTGACAGCCTGACAAATGATAGGACATTTCTCAGTTTTACATCACTGTAATTAAAATATTTTTCAATACAACTTGTGATTGAGATTCACTATTTTGTAAATATTATGTATTCACATATTTTATAGCCCAATGAGAAGTCAAAACACCATCGGTATATAAATTCACAACAAAACAGAATAATAATTGCTTGCTGTAATTTCATATTTTATTTAGACAGTGATGATTTTATTATAGTTTTGAGTCATGTTACAATGGCATTTTTATTGAGGGGGACATACGATGGACAGGGAAGGTTTGTAGGATGCAATGTCTTTCTCTACATTTTAGTTGTAGTCTTGTGCGGAAATCTCTGCAGGATTTATTTATTAACATTTTTTGCTCTTTCTGAGAGCTATATTTAGTGTCTTTATTTTCTCCAATGCAGGTACTGCATTGAGTCTGACTTTGCTGGCAGTCGGGTTCTTGTTATCTGCCCAGAATTCTCCACCAATCACCCTCCACCCAGTTGACTCTCAGAACTCAACCTGCAGACTATACGGGTAAGAGAACACACATTGCGGTCATTTTGATCCTTACCACCAACCATTAGTTTTCAGTCTCTGATTCATCCAGATAACTGGCATATGTAGGTAATGTGTCTTCAATATTCTTTTTGTTTGATAGTTAAATAGGTTTCAGTATGTTGTACAATCCCCAAGACTAACTGTTTCTTATTAGTCTCATAATTTTGTAGTCAGAAAGTGCGCTTTCTATACTGACAGCCACAGCCTTGTTACATTTTAGACATACACTCACATCAATCACTTTTTCTCCACAAGAAAACTTCTCACCACACTATTACATCACTCTTTTTGCCAACACACAACCAACAGCTGAATACAGAGAGTCCATGCAGGTTTTCAAGGAGTTGTTGAAAGGCATTCTAGGAAATTGCTCACGAAAAGCGAATGTTCATTAGGGGTCTTGAGGAAAAGTAGGTTTTAACACTTGTCTAAAGAGTTACTTTAGGCTTCAAATTGTGATGTCACAATTTATGATATCAGTAAAAAGTTGCTCCTTCAGTGAGAAAAATTACATTTGTATCACAGTACTTAAATTTGACTCCTGTACATGTACCTGTGTTCAGTTGTGTAATGATCTGACCGAAAATCCTTTCATTGTTCTTCCTGCATCTGTGGACATTGTAATTTCACCATATCTGTTGTTATCAAAGGCTCCTGTTATCACTTCTAACAGAGGAGTATGTGTGTTGCTGAGTAGTATGACGGCCCTGTGTCGGCATGGAT
This sequence comes from Micropterus dolomieu, assembly GCF_021292245.1. Taxonomy (NCBI): domain Eukaryota; kingdom Metazoa; phylum Chordata; class Actinopteri; order Centrarchiformes; family Centrarchidae; genus Micropterus; species Micropterus dolomieu. The sequence goes on from NC_060171.1 coordinate 6,621,235, forward strand.
GTAATGGTATGTGGGAGGTTTTTACATTTAGCTCTGTCCTCCAGGTTCTGTGAATTATGCATGCTGGATCCGGATTGTGGATTTTGTTATCGTGAAAACAGCACCAGTGTATACGACTCCTCCTGCGTTCCTGTCGATCAAACGTCTACTGATCACGCCGCCTGGGGAAGGTCAGACACTGACATTTCGTGTTGTCGTGTGACAGGGAGTAAATGAGAGGTTGACAAATATTTGAGATACATGAGTGTCACAGCACAAACTCCCAACACCCACATGGCTATCACCATCATCTCGTGTTACATTGCTTTGCACATGACAGACAAATGTACTCACTTTCAGCATCCTTAAAGCTGAAAATAAAGGAGTAACATTCTCTTTGTAATTTGAAAAGAGGATGCTACTATATTGTTTTTAAGAAAATGCAGCACACAGAACTGCCTGCAAACCAGATTTCCTTTGCTGGATTATCAGGATTGAATTGAGACAAAACCTGTATGTTGGTTTCAATTTCTTGCAATGTTTCTTTAATCCAGGTGTTTCAACCGTACGGAAACAGCTGACAGCCCAATCTGGGCCTACAACTTCTGTCCAACTTCCTACTCCTGGATTGTCCTGCTGGGCCTCGTCCTGTACCTTGCATTCTTTGCTCCAGGTCTGAAAATAATATTTTAATGTGTATACATGTATTTTAACCTGTGTAAATTGTCTTTGAGGAACGTAATGCCAAAATAAAGGAATGCTACTCTAAACCTGGAAAACAAAATATTTCCACTAACAAATACCCAAAGTAAAAATTATGTGTATGAACATGAAAAATAACATGTATTGCTACGTACCTGATATCAGGAAATTATTTGTGCAATGGATGTTACTCTTGTGAATATTAAAGAATTGCTCTGTGTGTTAGGTATGGGCCCCATGCCTTGGACAGTGAACTCAGAGATCTACCCACTGTGGGCCCGAAGCACTGGCAACGCCTGTTCAGCTGGCGTCAACTGGATCTTCAACGTCCTGGTGTCTCTGACCTTCCTTCATGTCGCTGAGTTTCTCACCTATTACGGTAAGACTTTATCAAGCTGTCGGATGACGATAAATACATTGTCACATCATGAACTGTCTTTATGTGTTAGGTGAGACTTTTTATGAGAAGAGTGTGTGTTATCTGTGATGTGTGTGGCTTCCTCTAGGATACATACTGTTTTAATGTGTCGTTCCAACTCAACTACAAATCGTTCTGTGTTGCTCACAGCTCTGCTTGTGGGTAGTGTACAGATTTGCCTAGTCTCCAGTTCTGTTAGCTGATATATATATATTTTATTTAAATAGAAATTTAAGTAGTCAGTGAAAGCATTTCCTGCAACTTCAGAGTGAGTCTTTTGCCTTAGCCAGATCCAAAAATGTTGTTTTCTACTCGTTATATAACCAGGCGTGGTCACTATAAACATTTACTTGTTTATAGCAACAAGACAGTGGTGAGGGAGATGAGCTTCAACTTGTTTACAAGTCCTGGTTTGCTACTAATAGAGCAGGGTGGAACTACATCAGATCATACTCTCTATACATACAGTGTAAAAAAACACAATTGTTTGGATAATTACGATTCAGTCATTTAACACAAACTGTAGGTGCCGTCTCGAAATATACAAGCTAAGTTTGTCCTTCAACTACCACTCATTCTGTCAGTGTCTTTGTCACATATTTATTTGCCCATGGAAGGCATGGACAAGTCAGAAACAAGCTCAAGCTGCAATCGCAGTGACTCTCCAAATGTATTAATAAACAATATAATATGATAATCTAATATCACAGCATCGTGATCATGATATAAAGTGAAATGCAAAAGCCCAGTTTGCATTGTCATTTTTAAGTTACACATTGTCAGCTGAAAATGTGAGCTTATTTAACCTTAAATTTTCCTTATAATTGGGAGGATTATTCTTGGAAGAGTATTGAAATATATTTAATATAAATGTATGGACATCAATCGATTTATCGATGTCGAACAATGATAGCCACACCTCAGAACCTTACAATGAAAATGTACATGTGAATCTCTCTTCCAGGGGCGTTCTTCATGTACACGGGCCTGGTGGTGTTGGGTCTCCTCTTCGTCCAGGGCTGCCTCCCAGAGACCCAGGGCCTCCAGCTGGAAGAGATCGAGACATTGTTTACCGGTCAGCTCTGCTCCTGCGGAGCCACCTCACCCAATGACAAACGCCACGTCCACTACATCCGGGTAAAAGGCAGCAACTGCCTACATTCTGACAACGATGCCTCTGATGTAGAGTAGACTGGATTTTCTCTTTCAACTGTCCTTTGGTTTGCTGATGTGGGGAGGAAGAGTAATCATGTTGCCCTCTGGTCAGTGTGATCATATATGAACAAACTAGACTTAAGCTCTTCGGTGATTGACTATAACTGGCGGTGTCACCTCACTCAGGAGTCTGTCAATCATTTCTGTTTTTTTCCATCTGCCTTTGTCTCACCTGGGAGTTTGCTTTGCATTTTTTTAGTTTTGTGCATTTTTCTCGTTCCCCGTCATTACCTCTGTTATGCAAGTGAACATTGGAGCAAGATTTTCCAGGATTATGGTGAGCAGCGTTCAGTGTTGCTAGGATAATTAATATCCCAGGGAAGATATAGTATGTTAGTAAAGAAATGTCGCAAATCTGAAACTCAAGCAGATTCTTGTGTGACAGATGGATCATCAGCATTTTATGCACATGAACTTTGACGAATGATTTTTGTTTTTCCAGAAACAAGTCTTTGTTTTTTCGGTGAGTTCAAAAACCAAGTGACCCAGTTGGTGACTCACCATTTCCTCAGCCTTTCTGTAAAATTGAGACAATTTTCAAATAGTGTGAAGAACTGTTGGTTCACTCCAAGTATCTGTCTTTTAAAAGTAAATTTCGTAAATTTCTGGCCTATTTGGACATTTGCATAACTGTAGATTCTGTAAAACTCTTTCAAAACTCATTCCTGTTCATGTCACTAACATGGGTTTAATGTGGTGCTGGTGTAAAACAAAATTCTTGTTGTGGGTTGCTGCTATTGTCTGCACAATGGGAGAAAAAAAAAAATAAGACGAAGAATTTTTATATGTCAGATTGCCAGAACGAGTTGCTTAAAATGTTAAATTTTCTAGCAAGGTCCGGAATTCAGCTCATCAGACTATGGAGCGGTGGGGTATGACGGTGCTATAGCTTATATAACTGTAAGTATGCTAATAACTTTTCTGCTATGCTACCACAGTGCTAAATATGCCTTTTTAATGTTCAATTTAATGTCCCTGTTTTCACAGCTCAGATAACGGTGTCCAAGTAGCCATGAACAACATTAAACAGAGCACCTTTGTACAGTACGTCCGGTTTGCACTAGCATACTTTGATATATGCCATTTAGCTTTTTAGTGGCCCACTGAAAACTGTACAAGGTTTCTTAAAGTGTGTCTTTTAAATGTTTTCTTTAATAACAATCTTTATTTTGTTTCTTGTAATGTAGGACTCCTACAAACATCTGGGAATTTCTAAACAGTCATTTTCTGATGACTGAAACGATTGGAAATTGCACAAAAACCTACATATTTATTGGATCAAAGAAATGTTCAATATTTATAAGTACACATTTTGTAGTTACAGATCTGTAATCCTATATCATAATGTAATTTTTGTTGTGAAAACACAGTATGATAGCAATGATATTAACCAGCCACTGTTCATGTAAATCACTAGCCTGTATGAGAAATTCAAAAGGGAACAACTAATGTACTTTGTGTTGGAAAATGTACAGATATTCTAAATACCGACACTGCTACTTTGGATAACAGACTTAATTTATTGTCGGTGGACAACGAGTGTATTGAGCAGGATGTTTGGAAAAAAACAACATTTTCTAGGCCATAGCTCAGTATAATTCAGTGACATTCTATGTCTCATGCTCTGTTCTTCAGTATGATCTCTGGGAAATAAATGTACACACATTGAAGCAATTTGGTACATTGAAACATTGTGCCTGTCTGTATTTATTATGCAAACCTTCCTTCATGGCTTTGTGTAAATGCAGTGTTTGCAGTTAAGTAGATGTGCTATATATTGTGTATGTACTGCCTCAAAGACGAAGTTCTGTAAGAACAAAAAGCTATGAAACAACAAAATAAGCAAAGTTAGCTATGTTGTAAGGCAGTCTAGCAGGCTTTAAGGGGTCAGTTGAACCAAATTACAAAACTAATTAGGACTGAAACGAACATTTTCTTTATGATAAGTTAATTTGCAATTAATCTTGATGAACTAATTGATATTTCTGTCTGTTACATGTCAGCAAGTAGTGAAAAAAATGCCCATTATACTTTTCCAGAGCCCAAAGATTGCTTGTTTTATCCAGCAAATATTCAGTTCACTATTGTTGAAAGAAATCCATCGAATCATTTGAAAAGCAATAATGCACTTAAAAAGACACCTTCCTTCATACCTTTTAGTTTTGTCATGGAGATAAAAAAATAAATTTTAAGATTTCTCCCGCCAGCCCGATGCAATGCAAATGTAATTTTTTATTTGTAAACTTTATAGCAGCAATGTCTTTTTCCAGCGTCAGTTTCTCCGTTACTCACAATCATCCACACACTTTGATGTGAAATACTGTTCATCGTTCTTGAAAAACTAAAAAAGTAATTATTCAGTTCTCCATTGTGCTTGGGTGGAGGCAGACATCTCAACTCATTTAGGAAATCTTGCTATATGGTAGACATCACCAGATTTGAGTGTTTTATATAAAATGTGGGTGAACCAGTCCTCTAAATGAAGCCTGTGGGAATTTGTGCAAACATTGTGGGACCTGTGTGTTCAAAGAGAGCTTTAGCTAAGGAGAGTCTACATGATTTGGAGTGTAAACATAACAGTAGTAGGTCTAGACACATTTAACACTTTATCAAGTAACAAGCTGATAACTAACTCAGGCTGGGATGGCATATCTGACCAAACGGAGGTCCTGATCCACACAGTGCAGGTTAGCAGTGAATGAGAGAAAAATCTTGTAAATAGTCATGTTATTTCAATTTATTTCTGTTTTATAACTGAAAGTGAAGTTAATCTTTGTTGGATATACATATAACAGCCTTTCTAAAAATAAGTCCGGTCAGGTCTTCAGTCTCTTTAGAGCAGCCAGCATTCAGTCTTTAGCATTGCTCCATTTTAATATGCACTGACATGTGTCTAGTCATTAGTGAGCCTGTAGTTTGCCATGCCTTGCTTCCCACGTAACTTGATAGGCTTGTAACACAAGTCCTATATTCATGGACTTATTGCCCAGCAGGAAGTGGTAGGGTGGAGTGCTGGAGGCTTTTACACTCAAACCAAACTCTAAATATGAAGCCTTGACGTGCTTTTCTCCACAGCCTTTTGCTGTGGTTTATAGTTTGTTGTTCGTTTTTAAACACACAGTTTCAGTGTTTCAATACAAACACTTCACAGTGGCTACAAAATGACATACTCTAAGAGGAAATTGCGCACTCCTGTGGAAGTATAATTGAGAGAGTATCATAGCCTGCCCAAACATATATGTGTATATAATTACAGTCAGTAATGTGACAAATAAACATAATAAAATACATAAATTATAATTTTGAAAAGAAAAGAAACAACATAACCCAACAATGTTTGCCAATTTTTATTATTACAATATATAATTTAATTTAATACACTATATGTATGACAGTGACCAGTATATTTAAAGAATGATGTCAAAGTCTTATTAAAACATCCATATTGTTGCTTTCAGATTTGTTTCATGTCCAGCAGGTTTGTCCTGGTGGATATTATGTTCAGATTGAATTGAGTATAAAATACACAAGCTAATTTCAGCTAAATGAAGGTATTTCTGTGTAATCAGCGCATCAAGATTACTATACTTGTGTTGACAATTAACAATACACAGTAAAATGTGCCAAAAGTTCTGTAAGATTTCCTATGGAAGCTCAGTGGTCACCTTAAATGACAACATTTTTGTAATGATTTTACTGTTTCATGATCACCATTATATCCTGCAGTGGGTATCAGGCTACTGGGCCTTTGAAGATGTGGTGCCATTGTCTAACCATAAAACTCACTATTAATTCTTCTCTCAACCAAGCAAAGAGAAGGCACTCGGTGGCTTGACCCAGCCTTATATCTATATTGTCTCTGCTTAGGATAAACTGCACGTGTTGGCCCCACTGGCTTGATTAGGCCGTTTCATCTGAATGCAGTGGTCTGCTCAGAAGTCCACCTGTCATCTATCCCCCCTAGTCTTTCAAATAGCAACTAGTTAAATCAGAAAATTCTGATCTAATGCACCTTTAAAGTGTCCTTGAATATCTGTATGTAATTGATGCAATCAAAAAGACTGTAGTTATATTCCCTGTTCTTAACGCAGTGTACCCGCTGTCCCATCACTTGTCCAGTGCCCTCACATGGTGTCATTATGATTTGTAGCCACAGGGTGGCACTAAAAGGTCACTTAAGGGAGGAACTAGTGAACTAGCATCATTTATACAGGTCATTACTTCATAGATTGCACTAACTTGCATTTATATATTTTACAAGCATAGATTGTATAGCACTTTTTCAATACAAATAAATCCTATCAATGTAAAACAAACAAGTCAAATACAATTTGGCATCACACAGTGGTTTACAATAATCAATATAAAAATAAAGGAAAAATAAAATACATTCCACACAGTAAAGGCTTTTTTGCCAAAATGTAAGATAAAACTAGAAAGAGACTCTGGCCTAACCTCCTCTGGTAGATTGTTCCAGAGTGCAATGACATGTTACAAAATAAATTAAACAAATTAATCCATAGTTAAGTCAGATTTCCTGATGCGTTACACTAGAAAAACAATCACAGCTTGAATGAAGGGGTAATTGCATATCAATTCCAAAAATAATACTATAATAAAGTAATTATTACATAAAGATACAGAACCTTTGCCTGGAAACGGGCTGACTATAGCCATATTCTGCATAAAACTATACAGCAGGAGTTATCCCCTCTGCCATAGCACTACTCAACAAATCTACTTGCGAAGTAAGAAAGTATGTTTGATTGGCACAGTCAATATGTGTATAAATGTGCTGTTTGATGTATGATATATTAGGTGTGTTCACATTGTTTATATGTGAGGCTATGAATGGATGGTGGAAACAAATTTAGTGAAAAGGACAATAAAGAAACTGATCTAAACTAAAAAAGTATTAACAATTAAAAAAGTAAAATTTAAACAAATGAATACAATAGAACAGAAAAGGTGCCTTTGTTACTTACTACTTTGTTATGTTACATTTGGCAGTACAATTTCCATGTGTTTTATGCACCCTTGACCTTACTGGTTATTGCTGGGAAGACTTTGAACATTTGGTTTATGTATGTGGAAATTACCTGATAGTATAATCAAATTAATATTTTGAGGTTGTAGGCAACAAAGTATTCGCCACTTAATTGTAAAGAGTAGTAGTAGTAGTAGTAGTAGTAGTAGTAGTAGTAGTAAATGTCGTAATTATTCCTTTAAATCTTTACAAAAGTATATTCTGACTTAAACAAACAAATTACCTTGTGACGTCATCCCGCTGCCGTTTTCCCCGGAGAGGGCGTGGCTTGCTGACGCATTGCGGCTCCCTCCCCGGTGCGTAAACGGAGCAGAGTGGCACGGCCGCGCGTGTATCTGTGTGTGTGTGTGTACGTGTGTACGCGCCAGCGCACCTAACAGCAGCAACAGCGGCAGTCTGCATGTGGGCAGGAGCCGCAGTTGAAGCATCCGGGCTGAGCTGCGCAGAGATGCGGACACGCCGCCTCATCTCCCCGCTGATATCATGGTTAAAACGCCGTTAAGATATTTTTGTGTTTGTTTTGAAATGGCGGCGCTGGAGTCGAGGTGAGCAGCTCCGTTGCTCGGTGCACTCGCCAGTTCTGGGGGAGTGCTCACTTTTTTCTTGCGCTTTTGCCAGGGCAAACTGCCAACACAGATATATCCTCTTTTTGTTCTTTTTCTGTCGATTATTGTGCAAGGAATCATGACGACGGGGCAGGATGAAAGCTCAGTCCGCGTGGCATTGAGGTAAGTCACTAAAATGTTTAATCTTCCATCACTGGGTAAATGCGTAGCTGTGTCTTAATTGCCCCGGGTCCACCTGCCAGTCCGTGCCTCGGGCCCGGGCCTAGCAAGCACCTGCAGGGTCACCAGCGGCATATAGTGATCTACACGCATACACATGTACATTAGCAGCCTCATTTTCATTCATTTTCAGCACAGTGACCCAGTTCCTGCCTGGTACCTCTCGGTGCTGCTACGGGCTTTACAGGACAGATTGTTTGTGGTTCACCTCCGCTGGGATTTGCAGTTTCTCATGTGATATGTGCTTTCAGTGTCTGAACGTAGCAAAAAAAAAAAAAACAACAACCCATAAAGCATCCCACCCATTGCACAGGTGCACACACACGAGCCGTCTTCAGCACACTCTGGCATGCATGAGGAGGGATGATCTCATCTATTGTAACCACGGCTGAGCTATCGGAGAAAGAAAGACAGGCAGGGGTGGGAGAGAGACAATCAGCCTGTGTGTCTCCAGAAGCCTGGCTTCTCCTCAAAGCCTCCTGCAGAAAGGCAGTTAATCGATGAAAGAAGGGCTTCACTGACAGCCAGGTTTCAAGGAAAGGACAGTGGACCGTTCAGCGCAGCTCCTGTAACACTGTCAAGTTCTCTTTGTTTGTAGACATTCAGTGCACAGCCCCAGTCATGGCTGTAGTGATTTATTCTGTTCCCACCTGTTTGACTTTTCAGTAAAGAGACAGAATCGGGCTTCTTTTCCTCTAAGTACATACACTTGATGTGCTATTGTGCAGGAGTAGGCCGCTCCCACCCAGCTGGTGAGGTGGCATAATGGGAAACCAGTCTCTCTCTTACTGCCTCCCTGTATCGCTCATTCAAGGCCATTCTGAGACCTTTTTGATCTATTATGAAATGATAGATAATGGCTTTATTGTTGCCTACATCTTTCCTCTGTGTCTGTGTGTTTGCCGTCTTGTCCATGCTTGTATTTGCTCATTTGTGTCTGAGACTCATCCTCATGTGCACGTGTTCACAAAAGTGCATCATCATTGTGTGTGTGTGTGTGTGTGTGTGTGTGTGTGTGTGGAGCATGTTTGTGCAGAGCTTCCTGATTCCATTTGCAGTTTGGAAGGGGAAAATCTACATTTTGATGCTGTTCCTATTGGTGATGCAGCTGGCATGTGGGCTGCTTTTGTCGCATTTAGAAATCTCTAAAAATAGTTAACACAAATTCATGCAGAAAATGTTTATGTGGCTATGTTTAAATGCTGCGTTTTGATGTTTTGGATCTTAATTCAAAGAGCAAGGGCTTCATTCAAGAGATGGCAATTTGTCATACAGCGTGAAATCCATCATAAAAGGGGCGGAGACACAATTTCACAACTCACAACAATTTCATCTCTTACAATTTCAATAGATGTCAATTTATTTTGAGGAAGGGGCAAAAGTTATCCAGGGACTAGTATGAAGTCACCAGGCTGCCTAACGGAAGCAGGGTAGAACATGCAGGTTGAGGGGAAAGTGAGTAAATGAAAGTGACCACTGAATTACAAAACAGTTCCTGGAGCGATCTGCACAAAGCAATAATACCTATTATCAGTGTGACCATTGTAACAGTATCTGAGTTTGGATTTAAGAGTGTCACATTCCCCTCTGGAGCCTTTAATGCTGTCAGGCGACTCTACCAACATATTGTCCAGCAGATGAACTGCTCGTGCCTTTCTGTTTGTCCCTCTGAAGCTACCAAAATTTGTCGGAAAAAACTGGTGGTAGCACCTAGTACAGCTGTACTCATGTAAGGCTGTACAATACAACAAAACCACAAACTGTTGCCCCAAACTGAAACCATAGAGCTAAATAAACACCTGCCAAATACAATGTCTCTGATTTCATAACCTATATGAGGATGTGAAGCAATGCAGTGAACTGCAAAACAAATTATGGCCACTAACTAAAAACAAATATGCATGCTTCTCCAAACTGCACCTTCTCAAAGTGTGGACAGCCTTCACCCACTAAGAGGTGGATGTTTTGTGGTGTGGTTCCAGGAACTAAAATTAAAGCCTTGATTTGATTTTAGCACATTACATTTCAATTTGCCATGTGTAAAACCACTTATTTTTCTTAAATATATTCATAAAAGCACAGAATCTTTCTCAATAAAACATTTCGGGGCTTAAGACCTCCACTAATAATCTACAGTTATGAAGTATTCAGGACATAATGATTCCTGTAAGACAAGTGTTTAGTAATATGCGGTTTACACACCTGCTTCTTCCCCCTCTATGACACCCAGACCTAGTGATGTGTATGCCGTGGCATGTTGTAACTGCTACCAACTGGCAAAATAGTTTGTTGACAAGTCTCACCATGCACGTGCTCAAACAGTTCAAATTGGGGTGTGACAGTTCATTCTCCCAGCTGCTTAAAATCCAAATAAACCCAACTAGCTCTTGTTTATTTAGGTGCACATACACTTCAGTATGCAAGAGTGGGTGTGTGTCAACAAAAGGCCCAAAATGTAATGGATAAAAGTATTGCGCTTATCTTGGAGGCTTCAGTGTGCAGTTTAAGCCATAGTGCTTGATCCTAGATAGCAGACTACCTTAAACAGGGTTGCTTAAGGACTGAGGGGTCCACTTGAGTTTTTTAAAATCGGTTTAAGACCCTAGCTTATCTCAACAGACGCCGTCCTGTTCTTTCAAACATCCACAAAGGAACACAAAGCTCAAAACATTTGCTTTAAGCTTGTATTTGCGTCCATAGGATGTTTACCCATGCACAATAAGCGGGAGAGTTGATGGTGCATTGAGAAAGAGTTACACAGTACACCTCCCTGGCTACAGTATAGATTGTACTGTAGTCGGCTTATTTGCACAGTACAAGACTTCACAATAGTTTGTCTTAAATGATAGATGTACATTCAGGGCAAGGGCTCAGGTGGAACTGAGGACTTGTTGAACCTGCCTGCTGGGGCGTTTACTGCAATACAGCAATCATAAAAGCAGCGATCGTTTTTTTTCAAAGTGGTAACAAATGAGTTGCTGTAACAACCTTTTGTGCTGCATTTTAGCTGCTGAGTCATGAATATTCAGTCTTTCTTTTTCTTCTCTCCTATACGGACTTGATTTTAATGCTCAGCTGAAGGGCATAACGATGATAATGTAATGAAATACGCCCTAAACCTCTTAAGGCTTAAGTTACAGACGTACTTTAATGTAATGACACGGCGGCATCCAGCAACTGGTATAAGGGGCTAAGACTAAGCCCCAGGTTGTAACTCGTGATAGAAAAAGCTTGTTAAAATAAGCTGCACAATTAGAGCACATAGCTACTATTACTTAATGTCCAGACCAGACCTCAAGTCAGATGAAAAGAGACAACGGATAACAAGAGACAACAGCTGACAGCAGCTTTTTGTCAGGATTTAAATCCAAAATGTAAACCAAGGTTTGTTTTCTAACAAAGTGTAAGAGTAGGCTTCTTATTTTAGCAGAAACTACTAGTAACATGGGCAAGGTCCGTAGAGGACCGGCAGAGGATCAGAGGGCTCAGATATGTGACGTTCAGATGTGTGTTCGTTTCCCATGGCATCACCATGCAAACACAAAAGCCTCAGTGGGTTTAAAGCCTCTCCAGAACTCGGGCTTTGTTCATATCCACTGAGCCAAGCCAGTCTGTCAAGAGTTAGCTGCTGACCCACTGGTTTGTGTGTGTGTGTGTGTGTGTGTGTGTGTGTGTGTGTGTGTGTGTGTGTGTGTGTGTGTGTGTGTGTGGGGGGGGGGGGTCTTGAGCTGTTCTCTATTCCCCCACATGGTTTACATCCTAATATATCCTAAATTTGCAGGTGAATATGTGTAATTTAACAGCCCGTGTTGGAAGTGGAACAATATTAAGGTATGGTGGTACCTCCTGGCATTGTCACAATCTTTTAGGAGAGCTTCTTAACTGCATTAGAGCTGAAACCAGAATGAAGTGAAGGATATACTGCAATAGCTTATTGTTCTTTCAAGCAAAAATCCAGAACATTACCTCGTTTCAGCTTCGCAAATATGCAGATTTGCTGCTTTTCTTTGTCTTGTGCGATAGCAAATGGAAATCTCTGGGCTTTGTACTGCTGATGAGACAAAACAAGCTATGTGAAGACACCCCCTTGGGCTTTAGGAAATTGTGAAATTGTACCATTTTCCGACATTTTGTAGACCGGCGTTTAAATATTTAATTAGAGAAAATAATTGACAGATTAATTGATAAAAATATAACCTGCAGGTGGTAAAAAAAGATTCCTCACTTGAGCATGCAGACAAAATGATTCAGTTCTTTTAAATATTTTTCTGTCCTTGATAGAGTAGAGTTACCATATGTAATTTGATGTTGATTGTGTCATTGAACACAACACATGGAACAACACTATTAACAAAATAGGCAGGCATGTTGAGGCCATGATTGACAGTGTCTCAGGGTACAGAGTGGTGATGGAAGGGGATCAGTTACGATGAATAGACAGACACCTTATTTATACCTGGGATGAAATCCGCAATATTTTGAACAAACAGCAGTAACCACTGTTCATGGTTGTTTTATGTGGACCCTACCAACCCTGAATTTTTAAAATATCAGTTCAAACTGTAAAATGAGATTCAGCTTAGAAAATTCTGCTTCAAGTATTCGACCATATTGTCAATAATAGTGTATTTTCTCCTGAGGAAATCCTCTGCACTGCCACTGGGGATTATACTTTGTTGTTTTTTGCTTTGTCTGGAGCGATGAGTGTTGGCTGTGACCTTCCAGCTCTGCGTCTTTGTGCTATGATCCACATTTTTTTTCATTGGAGATATAGCCTGAGGGGAGCAAACATTGTGCTGTATTACTTCTCCGCACATGGCACTTGTCTTTTTAAGTGTTAGCCAAAGTGTTAAAGTGTTAGCCAAGTTACCCAGACGGAAGCTATGAATAACACCTACTTTGCCTGCAGCACTAGTTGAAGGAGGAGGAGGGTGTGTTTCCAACAAGGGAGCTGGAGCTCAGCAGAGGCTTTGAATAGACTCAGCTCTTTACAGTGTAAGATAAACTGACCTTACATCACTTTGTATTTTATGGTGCTATATGTAGTGCACTCAGGCAGCCAGATAATATTATTTTATATTGTTGCCATTAGAGTTGTGATAGACGGTTGTAATCAAACCTTCTGCTGATACTACTAAAAAATGTCAGAAATGCAACAGTTACTTAGCTTAAAGTCCTTGTTTAGTCTATAAAATGTCAAAAATTTTACATCTTAGTAAGCTGAATATCTTTGATGTTTAGACTGCTGGTCAGACAAAACAGCAGAACCATCTCTGCAGTTTGGGGAGAGTTCCTACAGCAGGACATCCAATTATCACATATGCAAATTATCTTTAGTAACTGACTTTGTCATGGCAGGCTGCCCTCTAACACAGTAATTTCAGTGAACTCGAAATATGTTTCCAGTGTTTTGCCACCATGACCCTCTTTCTAGACAGAAGGCGCTTCCATTCCAGGACGATGCTAAGCATAGCCTACACTTAACTCGGCTTGCCCAAAATAGACTCACGACTGGCCGCAGTATTGCTGGAAGACCTTGGTTATCTATATCACGAAGGAGTCAGCGCATTTCTTCCAGACGCATCTGCACCGATGCAGAAAGCCTATAACTGTGGAGTCGCACGCACCACATGTGGACACGTTTTATGACAAGGAATGGATTTCCTTCTCCTCCTCCTCATCCCCTGTCATGCAGCACTTGGGAAGCAAGCAGGTCATGCAAAATAAATCGGGTAATTATAGAGTAGCTTACATGTTCACCACGCCCATGCAAATATGTTGTTCTTTCTGCTGCTGTTGTTTTTCCTTAGTTTTTTGTCATTTTCTTCCTCCTGGCTTGAGTTTTTACCTCCAGCACTACTCAGTTTGTGTTGTCAGTCAGTGTTGTCTCCTCACTGTACTGATCTGTCCAGTTAAGGGCTCGGCTAAAATGGGTGAGGTCTAAATGTGCAATTTCTGCCACAAATAGGATGTGGATGTAACTTTACTTCCATCATCAAACTGCCAGCCGAACATCACAAATAGGCCTCAGACAGTCACAAATAGCTCTGTTTGCATAGTGAGCTGCCACCTTGTTATTTATGTCAAGAGGCTGTTTTGCAGTTAGTTGGTAGGGGGATGTATTTTCTGTGTAAGGCGAGCTGCTGTTCTTCATGATCAGGCCGTCCGTCTGTCCATTAAATGTGATATCCAAGTCTCATCTGTGGCATCTCCGACATGACTGACCTAATTTGGATTTTTCATGTTTAACCTCCAGCCAACAGTCTAAAACCTGAAGATACTCAATTTATAGTGAGTCTTACCAGATTCATACTATTGCTAAATTAGAAACCCCAGCAGTAATTTAGTGTTTCAGTGCTAATCTCAGATTCCACTTGGTCAATTTTTAATAAATGCATTGTATTGTACTAAAAATAGCAATTTTGGCACCTTACTGTATTTATCCCTGGGTGAAATTTGAAATATTTAGTATAAATAGCAGTAACTACTGTTCATGGTTGTTTTATGTGGACCCTACCAACCCTGAATATTTAAAATATCAGTTCAAACTGTAAAATGAGATTCAGCTTGGAAAATTCTGCTTCAGGTATTCGGCCATATTGTCATTATTTTGTAATGTTAAAACATTCCACACTGGTTGGATTATACCACCTGACTTCCTGAAACATTTCTGGCAGAAAGCTTTAAGAAAGCCTTTCTTTAGTTGCTAATAAATTATGCTGATTACTACAACAACTGAGCTCTCTGTCTCTTAATGACAGTTGAGTTGCTCTTCTGAGTTAAGGTTAAGTTAGCCATGTTTTTCCTGAATCTGACTGCTGGCGCTGTCTCATGTGGTGTCGAAATATGAGTTTCTGACCGTAAAGCAATATTTTAGTGGAAACAACGTGTTTGAACGCTCTGAACAATAAAATGCACATCTTTGCTGCGTCCATGTTTCCACATTACGACTTAAAAGCTTGGAAAAACGATTTCCCAACTTGGGAAATGGGATCATCCAAAGAGCATGCAAATGCACCAGCTTACGTATGACAAATATATGATGAAGGAAGTGTCGTGACTCCACAGAACACAACTTGACTCTGTGCCTGATTGGACTACAAGATTAAGATTAATTATCATTTATTTTGTTTAGGAGGACAGTGCCCTATTGCCTTCTATTTGCCAGCTGCCCCTTAAAGAGCTTCTTCACATACACTTCTTACACCTTATTTTTCAAATTGCGGTAGTCACGCACCTCATGTGTCAGACAGTCTTGCACCTAAAATGCAGGCGTGGATTAAAACAGCGCTGATGGCAGCATATGGAAATGAGCCTTTACCACCTGCTGGCATCATGTAGCAGCTGTCTGAATCTGCATATTCATGAAGTGTTAGTAATTAGAATTTTGCTGCAGGTGTGAATACTCAACACATCTTTGTTAAACGTTTCAGTGTTGATTGGCCACCCACGGCCAAAGAATGGGGGGGCAAAAAATAAAATCATATATCTGACAGACAAGCAAATAGTTAACTGTGGAGCCGAACTGACTTACACTCGACCTCCACTGGTGTGTTTACCCAACCTATTATCTGGCTGTCGTGAAAGCTGCAGATGGCGGCTAACTGATGTGTCCCTCTACCCACCCACCAGAGCGCACACACACACACACACACACACACACACACACACACACACACACATAAAAACACACACACTCTCCACATTTTCAAGGGTAGCTTTTGTGTTGCTGGCCTGTGGTTGACACAGAGATGGGACTCCTGTGTCAACACCACATGGTTGAATGACACTGCAGTCCAGGCCTGACTCTGCGATATGGGCGGTGAAGTGGAATTTTTGAGAAAATTTCCATGCACAGTGTTATTCATTTTCTCTTCTTTTCTTTGTTAAATTCTAAATCATTTTATTTATGTCTGGCCAAGTGGTCTGTCATGACTGTTTAGAAGGTTTGGATTGAACCTACAGTACCTGATGTTATTTTTTTAGATCACTATAACATGTGTTGGATATTTGCTGGTTTTTATCTGTGCCACAGTATAATCAAATCGTGATTGAAAAATACAATCATTTTGTAGTGAAGTTATATGTATAACAGATATTTTGTGCAAATAAATCTTTAAATCGAATGTATTTTTTCCAAAAAGTTGTAATTGTTTGCTATGATGATGATAATGTTTGTGAATTTTGGAAAGTGACAGCTGCTTTAATAGTATTTAAACATTTGACACTAAAACTCAGCATTGAAACTTACATTAACAAAACTGCTTTTTTAAGGTAGGGTGAGCGACCCATCTATTCAATTGCATGTTCATTAGGCTTTTAAAAAATTAAGTAGTGTTAATTTAAAAAAGTTATCGAAAATTGGGTCCAACTATGAACCTCAACGTCTATAACTCTTCTGCTGGATCAGCATTGCTTTAAACCAGCAAGTATGAATCACGCGTAGTTGGATTTACGGTGATGTTGACTAATTGCTAACAATAGCTAGCTGTTTTTAGGCTCTTCTGGTATATGTGACGCTTGGCATTGTTGCATTGCCAGCCCTATATTAGTGGTGCCAGATAACTGTATACAGCAAGAGTTTATTTGTTGTGCTAGATGATCCAAATTGAATTAAACACCTCTCATATTAGGTTTAACGTGTGCATGTCTGTGTTTGGGTGAGTGTTTCCACTCCTGAAAAGGACGCATCTTTCATAGCACACAGATGTGTCCACAAATAAGGTGTATAAACCAGGCTGGGGAAAGAGTGAGGCTTTATTTTTAGTTTTCAGCAATGTGATCATTTCATAAAGGGAAAAGTCTTATCTGCAAACTCTGGCCATGTTCACACCAGGCATTGTTTGGACCAAACTCTGAGATATTTTATGCTACAGCCAGATTTGTTGTGGCAGGTGTGAACATGTGATTTAAACGTAAGGTGACTGGAGATTTTCGGTCATGGCCCTCTTCCAAGCAAATTGTACAGTATGGTTTGACTGGCACAAAATGTCTGGAAACCTGCACGTGACAAATTTTTGTGACAAATCCTTGTGAAAACAAATATGCTAAAATGCAAAAAAGTGACGTTTTGCTTTCAGGAAGATAAACCTTTTAATTGTGGTTGTGACCAAAATATAATCAATATGTTTCATCAAACCGAATTTAGGTTGCACTGATTTTAAAATGCCTGAGGTTAACTTTCTGAATAAAGCAAGCCCTGTATTATTATCATGTATGCATGCATGCATGCATGCATGCATGCACATGTGCCATTAAGAGGAAGACAGGGTGCATGTTCTCTGCAACACTGACCCCCAGCCCACCTGCCAGTTTTTCCTCCCCATGTCGACCGCTACAGATGATCCTTTGCTGACACCTCCTGTTGCCTAACCTTCCCCTCCCCTCCTCGTCCCTGATAATGATGGGGTGGTCTGCTCCCTGACCCTTGACCTGCAGGAAGCAGTAAAGCCGTTATCAGCGTGCCACGGAGACTTGTTTGTTTTTGAAAGCACATTTTCCGAAAGGCTGACAAGCTCAAGGATCAGCGGGACGTCCATGCATATCCAAAGCTTTATTAGAGGAGGAAGGACCAATAAGCTCAGGTCAGCAGCAGGGAAACCTCCATATGAGGTTTCATGTGCAAATTATAAAACACAGCCAGTGTGCCCTGGTAGAGGCCTGGGCGTTAGTATAAATCGTATAAATAGTATAAAATTGGCAAATTGTGATTTTAAATAGGAAAATATCTGAATAAAGAACAAGTAAAGATAACAAATCTGACAAGAGGCCTGTACTACGAATCAGGATTTGAGGTTAGCGATGGTAGATTACTTCTTCGTTCTTACCGGCGTACCTCATCATGGTAACTTATGCTGAATGGCTAAATTGCTCTGGAGCAGGTAATGTTCGAGATCAGTGCTATAAAAGCACCGTCTACTGACCAATCAGTTCTTGGAAAATGACAGGACCATCCGTATAAGATCATGCAGACTGTTTTCATAGGCTACTTAAATATTTGTTGTGGGTGATGCAGAGCTACTTTCGAAAATGTCTTGAAAGTGAGTTGAACGACCACTTATTCAGTCCCCGAGGATTTTAATGTCTAAACTACTAGAGGCAGCTGAGTTGAAAGAATAAGGCTAAAATTGTCACACACACCATAAGAATACATCATAGCAACACACATGGGCAGCTGTGGCTCAGGATGTAGAGAGGGTTGCCTGTTAATCGCAAGGTCGGCTGTTCAATCCCTGGCTCCTCCAGGCTGTATGTCGAAGTGTCCTTGGGCAGCGCTTTGAGTGGTCGAAAAGACTAGAAAGGCGCTATACAAATACAGAGCATTTTCATATTATATGCCTGTTAACTTATTCACGCTGTCGTATTTGTCTAATATTACAGATTGCCCTTTGTTTGTAAAATATGACTCTCAGCTGCTAGTAGACTTGTCCATAATGCGTATGCTCATCTGCTGCAAACACGGCCCCTTTTTATGAGAATGCGCTCACGGCTGGATTGGGAAACCCTGGGTCGACTTACCGAGTTGATGACCAACTTTGTGTGACCGCTTAGCGTGATTATGATTGTTAGGGTTAGTGAAACCAGATGATGACAAGATATCCAGGATTCTTGCTGTAGCTCCCCAGAGTTTACAAAGCTGTGTTTTGGGGCAAGTCTAAGTCAAATCTTAAGTCTGTCAGAGTCAATTTCAGGTCTCAGTCCTTGAGAGCAAGTCAAGTCATAAGTCTTCAGTAAGCAAATTGCAAGTCAAGATTCTGATCTTTCATATGACTATTAAATGACTCGCCATTTTAACATTGTCCTTTCAAAGAAGTGTTAATGCTGTTTTTGTTACTTGGATTAATAATTATTTGTTTACTTGTGTGGCCATGCAAGGCCTATCGGTTGTTACTGGATTTTATTTAACATTCTCAGCCAAGTCCCAAGTAAAATCTCAAGTCGTAATTTTTGTCACTTCAGCTCTGTTGAGGGAAGCCTTGGTAGCGTGGTTTGATGTGAGGACATAAAATATCGATCTTCTGTTTTATACTATTGGTGTCAGTTTGTGGCCGGCAGTAGCTCAGTCTGTAAGGACTTGGCTGGAAACTGGAAGGTCGCCGGTTAGACCAGAGAAATGGAGTGTGGAGGGTTATTTTTTAATTTTTTTTTTTAAATAAAGTATGTCTTCTTCTTCTAATAAGGGCATCAATGTCAACCCTGTTTCTCAGTAACAGGAGCATTCTGGTTTCTACAGTTCGTACGCTTTGCAGGAAGGAGTTTGGGTTTGGTTTCCTCCCACACTCTCCCTCCCCAGAGAGGGACAAGCTTTTACCTGTTTAAGGATAAGACTGTGCACTGATGTCAGATTTAGTCTCCTGTTGCCAAAACAACCTTTGTTTATGTTGAAGTGGAAAAAAAAGGACTTCTAAGTTTGCATTACTGGGGTACATAAACCCTCCCACTTCCGTTTGGGATTCAGATGTTTGACAATTTTTAGAGGCATATTTATTCTTACCTATCTGAATTGAGAGCCTGGTGATCAAAGGTTTTGTATGTTGTACGGCTATATTGATAGTTAAAATCTACATATTTGTCAGTCTCTATAGAAATCTTTTTTTTTTTTTTTAGCATTTATTTGTGACGTTTGATGAGAAATTGTTGATTTTGATTCAGATTTGAATCACTGCTGAATTAAAACTACTGACTAACTGAGGTCGTTTTACAAAACTTGATTGAATCGATGGAGCACAGTCTCTGAAGTGCTTAGATCTTCTAAGCACTTGAACCGAGGCTAACTTTCTGTTCCATCGTAGCTTTGGGATAATTAGTATTCTATATCCGCTAAATGTTTTTAACCCAGACTGAATTGGCGGCTTTGTACAATTAACAGAGTGTATAACTAAGGCTTGGCTAAGTGGTTACATTGGAAAAGAGATAAAATTATCCCTGTGGGTAAAGAATAATTATATGATAGACCCTTTTTGATGCTCATGCTTCAGTCACAGGGATGGAGCAACACAAAATATTGTGCTTTATTCAACGGTTGGGTTGACAGTAAATTAACCTGATCCTGAAGACTTTGATGGGTGGCAGGGGTACTGAGCGAGTTTGTCTCTACCCCTCCTCCTGGCATCCTTTCGTCGGCCAGACCAGCGTTATATCCTGCTGGGACTGGATTATGACTTTAATTCTTGGCTTTCATTATTGGTCACCATGGCAACCCCATCCTTTATGTCACACAGAGTACAGGCTGTTTCAGTGGTGCACAGACATAAAGACATATTAGAACAGTATTAGGAAGGACTGAATCTCCACAGATATGGAGTTAAAGGCTTTATCAGTAATGGATTTGGTTCCTACTGTGGCTAGGATTGCTTGTGGTTGTGGTTTTCTGGCAGCCCGCCTGTGGCCTGGTGTTCAGTTAAAGTAGACGGCGCTCTGGGCTCTTTGTCTGGTGCAGTAGGTGGTCCTGTCTGGCTGAATGGGCAGAGCATGAAACCACTCCTAGCAGGCTTTTTGATACTAAAAATGCACCTTCTCATTGTACTTCAAGACACTTTAAAAGCATCCACCAAAGCAGCAGACTCTATGGTGTGCATTCTGCGTTGGCACTGCAGACGGTTTTCTTTTAAATTATGTGTAGTTGGGCCTAAGATTTCTTTTAAATTTTTCTTTGTTTTGCCAGGCAGTTAGTTTGAGGCCTCAAACTGCAGTAGTCTGTATATCCAAGACTGTCTATTAATATCCACTTTGGTATATTGATGTCCTGCATCTGCACAATGAGGTGCCTCAAAATACACACAGGCTTTTAAGTCTTCCACAGTTTTGTGAAACCCATATATCATTCCTGCTCCTACAGTGTTAAGTCTTTCTCTTTAAACCTGCACACAACCCTCCATTGACATACACACCAGCTGAGCTCTGTTGCACTAATCCCTTTAGGTCTAATATGCTGCCAGCACTGCCAGCATGCAATGTCTTTTATGTTAAGGCAATAGTGTAGTACAATATAGTGCACTGAAAGTGTGACAGTAACAATATGTCATTACTTTGTGTAACTCCTGTGGAAATGTTTAAAACGAATTACAAAAATTCAGTAAAATATTATGTATAAAGGTAGAACTCACTGTAATAGTGAGTTAAAAAGAAGAGTTTTAAAAAGGAACTTGATGTTATTTCAGTAAAATAAGGCCTAGAAAAAAAATGAGCCAAATAAATATTCTTTATTTTTTAGTAGGGATGTTCAGGTGAAATGAGATTTACTGTTTTACTGGTCAATGTACAATATAAGGTTTTTTTTATTGTTCTGCTGTTTTTGATGTAATTATTATAGTGTTTGTGTATGTTGTAAGAGCGATATTGTCACTACTGTATATGTGTATTGTGTAAAAGTAAAACAACGGATTCAAATAAACAATAGCTGTGTGATGGATACAAAAATCAGTTCAATAAAACAGAGCAATATTGCCTACATCGTAGAATCAGAGCTTGATAAACGTTCATTGTAGAACATTTACTAAAGCTTTTGATCAAAATGTTACCTGTAAAATCTGTCTGATACAGCAAGTGAGCTGACTGACTACAAGTTACAGATACTACTTCTCCAGTTAATGCAGCTTTTGCAGTAATTTCATATTTAGGACAATGTTATTCTCATGCAGATGCAATAAACTGTAATGGCTGATGTAGTCAGATTTCCATTTCTCTGGTTTTGAAGTTAGTTTGGACAAAACATTTATTGCTCTTATTTCCTCCTGATTTGGGGATCTCTGATGTCTCCCTTCTGGTGTTTGTCATTTGGGCCTTGGGTGAGAACATTATTCGAAAATACAAATTAAGGCACCCTCAGAAAAGCAAGACGTTTGGAGTTTGCCATTTTAAGATTGTGTGATTGACAGAAAGATTAAGACAAACAACAGCAAAGAGCTGCAAAGGCAATTAGTAGATGTTCCTGTAATTTGCAACTTACCTGACCTGTTCTGAATTGTCCTGATGTGTCAGACCTAAAAGGTAAACCCCGCCCTTCTGGCACATGATGTCTATTTTTTTAAATGATTGTAGTGTGTCCTACAGTGAGTAAAAGGTGAGAAAGGAAACAGATGAGGACTAGCAGGCTTTCCATGCTGCAATTACAACGGCAAGGAGGCACGTACAGCCGGCCTGCAGTGTCTGGCAACGAGCCAAGTGTGTGACAAAGACACAGTTTCTTTCTTATTACCTTTTCCTCTTCCTTTACACTCTCTCTCTGATCTTAACACAGGCTTACTTGTCTCTTCTATGAAGGACATTGAGACGTTATGCTTCAAGTTGAGTGGGCTGCCTAGTGGCAGGTGACATCATCCCAAGCAGCCGCACTGCTGCTCTCAGCAAATCTCCACATAAAGATCTGGCCTGTTTACTCCAGTCTGCAGTGACCGCTGGGTGTGGAGTTTTAGCTTTTGTGTGTGTGGTTTGATTTTTGGCCCTGTGTGCATGAACAAAGGTTACTCTGAATTTTTTTTTTTTACCCCTCCTCTCTATCTAAGCAGTGGCTCGTTTCTCTGCAGTACTATTCTCTCTGCAAAAACAATTAAGTGGTACAAAAACCAAAATCACAGTGAAAGAACAACAGCTTTGTACATTTCGTGTATATCATAGTATTGTGATGAGATGTTGTTGTATTTACAAGGTAATAACAGGCTTGACATAATTCAGTCTCAGGGCCACGGCCTCCAAAAAATATCTGGCATGAATTGTTAATTTCTTTGTCTTTAGATGGAAACCTGAAATATAACCTCCCAGATATAAGTTCCTGACTGCTAATAGTTCTTAAAATACCTACCTTTTGTCTGATATGGAAGAACTGCATTTTATTTGGCACCATCTATCCGTTGTGCATTTTGCATTTAAATGATTGAATACAAACTGTAGCTGTAGATGAAGCTGAAGATCATAGTCTGCAAACTCAAACTGGAGCACGCTCACATGCCAATATCTCATTCACCCCTCCCCTGCAGTGATGTGCGGCACCCTTCATGATTTACTGAGTGCAGTGAGGAGGAGGTTTGACTGGGGTTGGAGGGATTGAGGGGTTGTAGTGGCAGGTTTGGCTTTGCTCCGGTGTAAAACAGAAGCTGTGAAAGGGCAACATTGTTAGAAAGTACAGATAAAATAAAGCCTCTTCAACTGCTGTGTTTTGAATCATGTTTCTAGACCGTCTTGAACCCAAATTGTCAACATGTTGAGAGTCAGTTTAATATGGAACCCTAAATGTTTGTTGGTTTGCTCCTTTTGTATTTGCATCTGAATTCGTTAGCGACTGCCGATTCCCAGACAACAAGTCTCTGCTGCAGAGACGTCATGACCCTTGACCCTGACCCTCACCTGAACTCTGACCTCGGTTCTTCCACTAAAGCTCAAAGTTCGTAGCTCCAAAAATAGACGAGTCACAACAACTGTTTTTTTTTTTTTTTTTTTTTTATGGCTGTCATTGATACAGTGTGGCTCAGTTTACTGTGCATTTTACAAATTAAACCACTTTGGCTTCGATCATTATTTTTCCATCCATTTTCCATTTGAACAAAGTATTATTCCCTTGTATTTTACAAAAGAAATCTACCTATTAACAACTAATGCGCCAAGGTGCCTTATTTAGTGTGGTAAGTGGGGGTAAAAGAGATGGCTGAAATAAATATCACAATTTTATTATATATATATATTTATTTAGATTTTCCTCAAATCTGTAAAAGAAAACAACTCAGTTTTAAAAAAGATTCACCTGATATCATTAATTTGGACAACCACATTTTGTAAAACAGTAACACAATATGTTTCATGGTACAACATAGTACATCTGAAAGTTGACAATGTAATTATAATCTTGGCCAGCCTTTGTAAAAATATGTCAATATTTCTGTTATAATAAATATAAAGTTTCTGCAACTTCACTCCAAAAACAACTAAAATGTGGCAAATTTCTAATGTAATTATTTTAGACTCAGCTATCTAAAATTATTATTTGCATTATTGAGAAGCTAATCTCCACCATGCAGATGAAAAGAGAATAAATTTGGGAAATGCCATCAGGTTCCTGGGTGTGAAAGTACTGTGGGAGTGTTGAAACAGACAGGATTACACACCCAATTAGTGAGCTAAATTGTCTGAAACAAAGACCCCCCTTGTGGTTACTGGAAAGGATTAGATTTCTCGAACACTCTTACAGGCCAAGGAAACATGTAATTGGTTGAATACAGTGAATTTGACATGGAAGCTTATGGATTTTCTGACTGGGATCACGGTTATCGTGCATTAAAACAACAGCGCCGTCGGATCCAAACAATAGAACTCGAGCTCTGAAGATTAACGGAGAAGGTTTAAAGTGGAGATTTGTTATGTTACTTTGTATATTCCCGTTTACGCAGGGTTTGTATCACCTTCTTGGAGCATCACATCCAAACAGCTACTCTCACTCATACGTGAAGGACGCTCAGTAGTGTAACAGTTGCGTGTCGTTACCAGTTAGCAGCTCTACTGCAGCATGTGGTTTGCTTCTAGACCCTCAGTATTTGCTTGTTGAAGGAAATGGCCACCACTACTCAAGACTGAGGAAAGTGACTTTCTGGTTACTCTCCGGCTTCAATAAAGCTATACTGATGTAACACTGATGGCCCCAAGTGACAGCAGCTGATTCCTGTGAATCTTTGAAAAACTGAATTTGAAATCTGATCAGTATTGACAAGTGTATGTAAGATATTTGAACATCTCTTGATTTGTTTTTAAGATGTGACTAGTTAGTTATACTGAGGACACTTCAGAATCACAGAAATGTCCAGGGTTTCCTCCAGGAAATTGTTTAACTGAGGCGATAAGCCACTTCTGAAACATATTGTCTTGCTTATTAATTTAATTAGCCACAGTCAATCACTGTATGGCTAATATCCGCTGCGTTAAATGGCACCTCAAGGTACATGTCTTTGTATGTAATTGTGTAATGTATTTTTTTAACGATGTGAAAGTTGGTCATTGTTTCAGGGGAGGTCCCCCTGCTCTGCTGTAAAACACTGGAAAACCCTGTTGTGCCAATATCCAGAATCCTAAATAGAAAAGGATGAGTGGGACATGCCTAGACTTAAAGGTACAATGTGTAAGAATTGGCCAGAATTTTAGTCTATAACATTAAACATCATGTCAAAGACGTCTATGTATTGTGTTGCAGATGTATCTACTGAAGTTAGCACGCTAACCAGCTAGCTCTGGCCCATCCTGTGTTGTAATACCACTTGTGCCTCAAGAGCGTCCGGTCTGCCCTTAGTCCAACATGAAAGGATGAAGAAGCAGAGCTTGGCAATCAATGCTGCTGCTCAAGCTGCTTGCCCTCTCCCTCGCGCTTCTCAACCTCTCGTTCCTCCACTGCCTCTCCTGCCACCACTTTGCCGTCGATGTTGTGCCGTTTGTTATTGTGTTTTTTTTATTATTACTTATTCCACATATTTGTTAGTTTTGTCTAAACAGAGTGATGAAGAGAGAGAGCAGACACACACACACACACACAGGCAGGAGGGAAGCCTCTCAGTATAGGTCATCACACAAGGCTCTTAACTTCATTGTTGCAGAAGAAGCGACGCCCGCTAATCCAGAAAGACATACAAAGCTTAATTTTATGACCTTATCATAAAGATAAGAATGTTGCATGTGAAATGAGCAGAGGAGTGTTTAGAGAGTAGCTGAGTGGTAGGAGGAGGTGAAATGCTGGCTCATGTTTGTTTGATTCATGTGACCAGGAATTACACATTGTACCTTTTTAAGTCTCCTAAGTCATCTAATGTGACTTTGGTAAGCTGAGCACCTGATTTACTTAAACATAACGCTTATTTTGTTGTTGTGCTAATGATAGTTTGGGGGGGGGGGCTTCTTGATATGCTGAGTTTGCTCCTTATTCTCGTTATTCAGCCGTACTTTGTCTCATGTGATTATCATGCTCACAAGTTTATATTTTTCAGTGCAGCTTCTAAGGGAACAGGGGAACAATCAAAGACATCATATTCCTGGGGTGAGATAGTGCTCTGACCCTGAGATTAGGTTAAAAGCTGCATGTGCTGATGCACTGCAGCTCACTCGGATGATACTCTGATGCGTGTGTGTCCCATTGAGTTCCTTCTGCAGAAGACTTGAATAAAATTCACATAAAATGCCTGAGCTGTTTATTTGAAAACCTCGGATTGCCAGCTGTCAATGAACAGTTTAGGCTGCTGCTGTATCATTACATTAATGGTGGTTTCATCAAGTGTCCGAGATACAAATATCTCTCAACCATTGAAGGACTTATTTATTACCGAAAACAGCCAGCAGAAGAATAAAGTAAAAAAAATAGTTAGCATTTTAAGTTGGTATCTTTAATCTGTTACCCCACTCAGTAATAATTTTGTGTAGTTATTTGCGGACATGTCATGACCTCCAGGCAGGACATTACCTCTCCTCCCTCGCCTCTGTCCAGCAGTGTAATCCTGCAGCCGTGGCGTTGGGATCCAGTGTCACACAGACTGACACAATGGCCACACTGTACTCCCCTCACAGCATTGTTCTCCCCTGAACTTGGAGGCACAATGGGGCCTTTATCCACACAGGACAGAGAGACCAGCAGGCCCGCTGTCAGGTGCTTTTCTTCCAAGCTTGTTTGTGAGCTGACCCCATAAGGAGAGTTGTATCTTTTATTCTTTTTTAATTTTTTTTTTACCACACAGTGATGAGGAGAACGTAGATGCTGAAATTAGTCATTTATTGTATGCTTACACCTGACATTGTGATGTAAAGGTACAGCAACAAGCAAAGTAGTGATATTACATTGTTGGACAACGGTTTTATCCCTACAGACCCTTTCCAGAAAATGAGTTCTCATGTTCTCATCATCTCTAACCAACTCATACTCTGAGGAAGGTCTGAAGGGACTGAAACGTTTGATGTACTAATTCAATAAATGTCTTGAATTTAAGAACAGTGTGCAGATGCTGAGCTTCTCCCCAGTGAACCTGCATAACAAATAATGTAATAATTTGGTGATGTTGGACACTTGGTATGCATCTCCTGCCACCAGAATTCCCCAGCATTTTTCTTTTCCAGGCTAACATTCACAAAGTGCCTTCTTTTCTTTTGTCTATATCCTTGAATGCAACCCCCTCTGTGTGTGAGTAACACTGTTGCTTACACTATCTTTCTTTCACAAAAGAAATAAATGCAGAATGAGCACACACAGTGCCACTGTCATGTCTTTTCTCTCTCCTTCCTCTCTCACATCCCCATTAAACTAGTTAATCCCTGCCAGATTTTAGTTGGCCAACGTTCAGGATTACTAACATTCAGCATTTCAGCTTTGTCAGACTAAAGCAGAACATATTAACCCAGCTGGCAGGTTTTAAGAGACAAAGTATTGGGTCAGAGTAGGATGTTGACTAGGGCTGAAAGATTATTTGCATTTGCGATATTATCGTGATGTGATAAAACAAGATTTTACATTCTGGTAAATTGGTGGTGGTGGGTGAACTTGTCGGACCATCTGCCACTTTGGCGGACAGGAAAAGTGCACAACAGAAAGACACGTGTGGTAAGGGGGGACTCCGGTGTTGTCTGAGAATTACTAAGCTTTTCTGTTAAACATGAGAGGCGTCACTTGGTTTTATTTTCGTTGGCCAACTTTTGAATTGAACCTCAAACTGAGTATTTTTTGTTTGCTTACTGGGATATAGAAAAATGGAGTCCTAGGAGATTTGAACCGGGATAAGGACTCATTAATTGGTGGTTGAACTGTGGGTTTTGTATTGAGCGCTTACTGTATAACACACTGTGGTGAACTTAGTTTTTCTTGTGGTCTGTAGGTAGGCCGATCTGATGATACTATATTATTATTTAATGCCATGACTTGACTCAAATTATTTTTCTCATTATTAAAATTTGATGCTTCTTCTCCACCATTGCTCATAATAATAATTCATGCATCACCTAATTTCATCATAACACAGGTCTGACCTCTATCAAGTATTGTGTTGGTCATACTATACACTGATTTGTCCATTTTGAATAATAGGTAAAGAGCTTAAAAATAATTCACATTTTTAATGGCAATCGCAATATTGGTTAAAAAAAAGACAAAAAAATTATAAAATAAAAAAACAAATTCAGTATATTCCTGTGATTTAAAATGGTCGAAATAACATTGGCTTATCACACAAGAACCAGAGAAAGTCAAATATAAACTTACTGGACTTCTTAATGCAATTTAGAAGGAGGTTTCTTTTAGTGTGTTTCTAATGGCTGGGTGCCAAAAATATGCCAATGCTGCGCTATAATCACCACTCTGTCTCCAGTTAACTGCTTAATGAAGCAGCTAAGTACTTATTCTGTAGCAAGGTTAGAAAGATTGCAATGTTCCCAGGTTTGATCCCAACAGCATCTATTGGGCTTGTCAGGAGCTACAGTAACTGTATGTTAATGTGTCGTTGAACATAAAAAGGGAACACTACCCACTCAGGTGTGAATTGTTCTAAACTAGACTGTAAAAAATAAATGTGTTGCCGATGTTTGCAGTTGTTAGTAAGACATTTTTGTATTCCGATGAAGACTGATCCCCTCCAAGTACCCTCTGCTGTTCTCTAAAATGTTTTAAAATCCCTTTGTTGAATGTTAATAATCAGTAATGTGGTATTGGTGGAGAGTTGTTTCTGTGCTTTGTTTTCCTTGATAAGTTATTTTTGTTAATGCTATAAAATCAACAGGTGGCTTAGGAAATTGAAATTAACAGCTCAACACAGACTTGTGTAACAAACAGGGATGGTCCTGATCGAGTTTTATTTCTCTGATCCGAGTTCTTTAATACTGAGAATCTGTTGATAAAGAGTGAGATCCGATACTTTTATTTACTTAAATGTTGATTTTGTTGTGGACTAATAAGGAGTGTTAAGCTAATACCTTATTTTCACAAGCTATATCCAATACTGTCTGTTGGAGTTGTGGGAACTAAAGAAAAACTCTGCGTACTGCAGATCCCAGCTATACAGGAGAGTAGCGCTGCAACACTAACAGACTGATGAAATGCAGTGAAGAGAGGATTGGCTTTATTTTAGTTGATACCTAGATCAGCCCCGACACAGATTCTTATGGATTACTGACTTTTGAAGGCCATCTGTAATTGAATACTGATTTGATTTGATATCTTTATTTTGTAAATAAATTAAACAAAAAATAGTGGTAAAAAACAAATGAACAACAAAGAAAAACTCCATACTTTCCAGTACTTAAAAACCTCTATTTACATGTGCAAAAAGGAGTAGGAAGAAGTAAAACTTATGTACTCAGACTCCTTTATACCCTTACTACCATATTTAAGGAAATAACTCAAAATAATAACTCTAAATAGATAATAAATCTATAATCAATGAAAATATATATTCAAAAGTTCTATTCACATACAGATATTACCCATACACGACAATATTTATACATACTACAAATTCTTCAATATAAGCCCAGGTTATTATCAGCACTGTGTTTTTCTGTACCTCTGGAAAATAATTTCTTTGAACATCTTTTTAAAATGGAAAATATTTGCTTTAATTTATTATTAAGTTTATTCCACAACTTAACACCACTGACAGATAAACAGAAACTTTTCCGAGTAGTTCAAAAACTGGGAGTCTTAAAATGTGACTTTCCTTTTCTGTACATTGCCAGGCAATACTATTGTTTCTAGCCTTGAACATAATTACTGCTGTTTGAAATTCAACTAGATCAAATAGTTTTAATGCTTTAGACTGTGAAAATAATGAGTTGGTGTGTTCCAAATATCCTGTGTTATGAATTATTCTCATTGCTCTTTTTTGAAGTATAAATAACGATTGCAATGAATTTTGATATGTGTTACCCCAAACCTCTACACAGTAATTTAAATACAGTAACACCAGTGAACAATACAAAATGTGGAGTGATCTATAATCTAGAATGTGCTTAGCTTTAGCCAGGACTGAAATACTTCTAGTTAGTTTTGTTTGGATATGTTTTATGTGAGATTTCCAGCGTGTATAATCACTCCAAGGAATTTCATTTCATTTACTCTTTCTATATTAACACCCTCGATCTGTAACTGAACTTGATTGATTGATTGATTGATTGATTTACAATTGCCAAATATCATGAATTTAGTTTTGCTCAGATTTAATGATAACTTATTTGTGCCAAACCACTGTTTTATTTTTCTGAAGTGATTAAATCCAGGAGTTGCTGTAAATTCTGACCAGAAGTAAAGATGTTTGTGTCGTCTGCAAATAATACAAATTTGAGTAGAACAGATACTTTACATTCGTCTTTATGTAGAGGATAAATAATTTTGGTCCCAACACTGACCCCTGGGGTACACCACATCTCAATGTCCAAACATTGAGATGTGTAATCTCCCAACTTCACAAATTGTTTCCTGTCTTTTAAATAACTGCTTAACCACTTCAGTACTATTCCTCTGATCCCGAGCCTTTCCAGTCTATTCATTAGTATGTCATGATTAATTGTATCAAATGCTTTTTTCAAATCAATGAATGCCCCAACTCCATATTGTTTTTGGTCAGTGGAATTTGTAATTTATTTTTCTTCTACAGCTTTAAGAAACATTGAACATTGATTTCACTGCAACTCTGAGAAGCAACTAAAATGGTGTTACACAAATTATTTGAAAGTTTACTCCAGTCCCCAAAGGAGCATCAAACCTTTTTATGTTCCCTAGTGTTTGTTTTCTTATTTCCTTACTTTACTCACTGTAATCTTACTGATTTTTGCATACACAGGGCAAGAACTACAGTTAATCCTACATTATTTACCTTATTTCCCTTCCTGATGGTATATAACTATTAAACACGACCCTACATTCCATATTTACAAACAAAATGTTCTATTATTTAACACCAATCAGATTTGTCCCTAGAAATTTATCCATATTGATTTTATATTTTTTTTTATTTTATTTGGCTCAGTGGTTTGGGTGTGGGTTGGAATTTTCCTCCACTGCTGAATGTGTGATGCCAAGAATTTCTACTGCTTTAGGCTGCATTTTTCTTTACTTTCCTTGCCTAGATTGAATTAACATAAGCTCTCAGGAATGAGTTATGGAAGCGTACAAGGGACAGTAGTTGTGTTTAGTAACAAAAGGGCATTTTAAATGTTTTAAATTATTGAGGGGCATTATTTATTTTATTTCAATAAATATTTTAATATGTATCCTTCATAACACCCTGCATTATATTGAGGTGTTTCTAAGGTTTCGCCCACCCCATCTACAAACATGGGGTGGGGGGTATAACACAGTCTAATACAATAACACCGCTTACTACAACCTCAGCAATAAACATAAAGTTGAATTAACACTACTTGGAAAGTTTTACAAAAACTGGCCGATGTGTGGCAGGTCTGTTGTACTGGGTTTCATTTGACCGCATAGGTATACTTAATAATATATTAATTATATAATATTCCTCATTGTGTAACTCAAGCCCTCATTTCTGTGTTTGCTGTAGGATTCGTCCTCAGCTGGCCAGGGAGAAGATAGAGGGATGCCACATCTGTACATACGTGATGCCTGGGGAGCCTCAGGTGATCCTGGGGAAAGACAAAGCCTTCACTTACGACTACATGTTCGACATGGACTCCCAGCAGGAAGACATCTACACCACCTGCACAGAGAAGCTGATCGAGGGCTGCTTCGAGGGCTACAACGCCACCGTTTTTGCATACGGACAGGCGAGTCTTTGTCCTAAGCTGCAGTGCTGATGGAGCTTTATAGCTGGGGGATGTAGGGAAATAGACTCTGTGCATTTGTGTGTTTGAGGAGAGAAAGAGAAGGCGGTGTTTGAGAGATGGAGAGTGTTGCCATCAGAGGATAATTCTGTTGTGGCATTTGAACCTCTGTAACTGTGTATTTCTTCAACCAGTTTTTAACCAGTCTTATTTGCTTTCTTGCTGAGAGTTGGATCAATGAAGAAGATCAATGCTACCCTCACATCTGTACACTTAATATGAAGCTACAGACAGTTGTCAGTTAGATTAGCTTAGCATAAAAATGGAATGGAAACAGGGGAAACTTCTAGCCTGTGTCTTGTCTGTAGATAAAAAAAAAAAGTGAAGAAAAAAGTTTTTTGTACGGAACAACTTATAACGAGTTTCATAGCTAGCCTGGCTCTTTCCAAAGGTTACAGAAATATGTCTACAAGTGCCTGGAAAACTTACTGTTTGCCCTGTTTCCAGTTTCTATGCTAAGCTAAGATAACTGGCTGCTGGCTCAAGCTTAATATTTAACTGAAAAGAGATTGGCATTGACTGTCTGTCAGCAAGAAAGAGAATAAGTGCATTAAACTATTCCTTTATATGAATGTTTTCTGATTTCAATATGTATGACAAAATGGCGATTTTTATTTTATGATTTATTTTATTTAAACAACTCCAGCATTGAAAAGAAACAGAGGCCTCATGAAGACCAAAAGAGGTGGATCCCCGTCCAGGATGAATAAACACGCAATGGGAGTACACAGAAGTAGCAGTTGTAGAATTACAATAGAGCATTAAATCGCAACCAGCCGTACTTGCCCCCCTTGGGGTACTTCATCAGTTGTCAAGGCATATGTGGAAAAACATTGGAGTAGGTCTGCTTATTAGGGAAAAATAAGTTGACTATGTCATCTTGACCTTTGGGAAATTCTCATGGGCATTTTTAAATTTTCAGACATCAAACGATTAATTTAGATAACAATATGCAGATTAATGGGTACTGAAAAATTATCATTAGCTGCAGTCCTACTCTCCCACTCTTTTTCTTCTTTGACTCCTGCAACTACTCCCTCTGTCTTCGTTTGCTTCACCAAGTTCGCCACATGGAAATAACATGCAAGTTTGGGCCTCATAGCTCCCCTCCTCCCCTAGTGCTTTGGTTGCTGTGGCGACCGAGCTCCTTCTGTACGGCACTCGCACGATTCCAAGTGAAGTCAAGTGCACACACACCTTTTAGACAGCAATAAATTTTTAATGTGTGTCCATATGAACACATATCTCCCCAGTTACTGCTTCTGTGACTGCTGGCCTACTTCTGAAAGCACATTCACCCACGCCGCGGTTGGCTTGACCTGGATCAGACCTGTTTGCCTCTGTGGCTTTACAGGGACTAATCTAGATTTAGATCGACCCACTCGGCTGCATCACAAGAACTCTGCCCGGTTGGGTTGCAGATATAAACAGACAGTAAAGATGTGGAGAGTAGAGAGTAAATGTTCCCTTATCGAAAGATGTGTATAATTTTAAAGAAGAAAAGGAGACACCAGTTGGTAAAATTCTGTTTGATTTTTTTGCAATGCTAAATTTAACATGCTATATGTTGGCGTGTCTGTTTGTTGTTCTAAAAAAAATAAACAATACATTTTAAAAGTGTAGAGCAAAGGAAAACTGCAAGTAAATAGTTACCAAGCTTTCCACTGACAATAGCCTCGGAAGTCACCTTTTTTCTTGACTGGAAAAACTTGCTGTCCAATCACTGTAAATGCAATGAGTTCATGTCTGTGCCTAAGGGATGTGGAAAAATTCTAGAAAGTGAAAAAAATCCCATTGAACTTGATGCACTCTTTATTTGTATAGCTCTTTTCAAAAGCTGGTATACCCTACAAAGTGCACTTTAGAGAGCAGAGGCAAAATACACTACATGTCAAAATGTATGTGAACATTTCTGTTTCATCTCTGGCTCTTTTTATGGTTTGGGGCCCTTAGTTCTTGGTGAGTGAAGTGTTAATGCTACTGCATACAATGATATTTTAGACAATGGTTTTCTTCTAACTCTCTGACAAGTTTGAGGAAGGCCGTTGTTTTGGCCTTCCAATTCAGAAATGGTTTCCCCAGCTTTGTGTGAAGGAACTTGAATGGCCTGCACAGAGCCCTGACCTCAACCCCATTTAACACCTTTGGGATGAACTGGAACGCTGACTGTGAGCCAGGGCATATCGCCAAACATCAGTGGCCAAATCCCTGCTGTCAGGTTCCAACATCTGGTGGAAAGCCTGAAACCAGAGGCGTGGACACTGCTGCAGATTAATGCCTATGGTTTAGGACTGAGATGTTCGACAATTATGTAATGTTCAGGTGTCCACGTACTTTTTGTTGTATGTTTGACAATACTGCTACCAACTGTTTTTACCTTTTTTAAGGATACTTTTATCAAGTTAGAAATAATAAGTCTTAAGTTGAGATCTGAAACCTTTTTCTCGTCTGGAAAGTCATCCCGAATCCCTTTTTAACAGAATACTCCACCGATTCAGCATTGCACCTCTATAATATTGCAGATCTCATAGTTGACAGAGATATCGTCTTTTTTATTCCACACAGTCTTCCTACTCGACACCAAACGCCTTCTTTACCCACAATACACATCTACGACTGACTGTTTGGTTTGAGATGCGGGTGTGTTATGCTAGCAGTGGCTAATGAAGCCTCAAGTAGGGATGAGGAATAATAAACTTCTTTCTAACTCCACAACATAGATTTTTAGAGAACTTGTAGTCCTGAGCCCCAACTGACGCTGCCTCAAGTGACATCACTTGAGGCAATTTATGGTGAAGCTCCCTCTGACGCCACAAAAAGACTGTAATCAACTTTTTTCATACATGCAGTACTCTCCAAGACCTGTAAGCAGACTATGATGTGTATAATCGGTAGAATTCCTTCATTAACAACTTTTTTTTGGTTCTTTTGTATCTATATGTATTATATTTTTCTCACCTCCCTATCCAGACGGGTTCAGGGAAGACCTACACCATGGGTACGGGCTTTGACGTGAACATCGTTGATGAGGAGCTTGGTATCATCCCGCGCGCCGTCCACCACCTCTTCAAGGGCATCGAGGAGCGCCGACAGGCCGCCCAGGAGCAGGGACGCCCTGTGCCGGAGTTTAAGATTAACGCCCAATTCCTCGAGGTACACACAGCTTCACTGCATCATAAATAATGTTTTCTTATTTTACCTCAAAGTATAAATTAAATAAGACAAAGAATATGTAATCCTTCTTTCACTAGTATTAGGACCGGCTTTACAGAGATGTCATAGGTCATGCTGAAATTGTTGACACGGTTCCATTTAACAAGCTTTGTAACCAGCGCTCCATCGTTTGAAAATGTCCACCCTAACAATTGAACTGCAGCAGCTGTCATCAGGGGGTTAGGAGGTGTTGGGGTTGATGGTGGTGTCTCAGTGAGGACAGGAAGAGTTAACAGGAATGATGTGAGTAGACAGTTGTGCCTGTCCATCAGACTGTGACAATGTTCACATTACTTGAAGAACTGGAGAGGAGGAATATTTGTGAAAGATGGATATGCACAGAAATCAAACACTGGGCAGACAGTGATAGTTTCCAACAGTTATTACTATTTCTAACTGTTCATGTTTTTTATATAAACATTCTTTAAAGTTTTATTATTTTTCCAGATTTTCTATGCAAAAGACTTTTTTTGAATAAATAAATAAATAAATAAAAAAGAAAATGAGATGTCACTGCAGGTTTTACAGATATTTAGCAGGGAGAAAGCTCCGATGATTGGCCGATAGCTTGGATTTACTCAAACACTTCAGTTTAACACAATTTTTAGCTCTACTCTATCATAGATTAGTTACCTGAATTTTTTTGTTACGTTCTGCATCAGTGCACTGGGGGACTTTGTTCTTCGGGTAATATTTTTATTTACAGTTAATGTTCTCCTAAAAATAAAGGAACTGAATGTCGGTCAGAGACGATAGAGTAGAGCACAGTGCCCTTTGTAGTAGTAAATATGCAAATACAACATTAAATCACAAAGTTTCAGGTGTTTTTAAAAGGAAACTTAAAGGGATTAAGGATTATTGCATTAACAATACAGAGGTTTACATAGCATGCTTTGTCATACTAGCATTATTGTATTTTTTACACTATGCAGGGGCATGTTTCTGTATGCCCCCTCTTACAGCGGGGTTAGTAGTTCTGTATGTTCTCTTTTCAAAGTAGACATGAGCGTGGCAACGCTGCATTTCTAGGTGTCCACTTTTAATTTCGCCAATCCTTTCTAGTCAAAAATTAGCTGGAGTTGTTGGTGTTGCTTCTCTTCTTCAGACATTGTGTGAATTGTTATGATTTAATCCATGATTTAAATCTGCCCGGTTAATATTTTGTGTGCATTTGTGTTTCGGCTCCCTGTAGCTTTATAATGAGGAAGTTCTGGACTTGTTTGACTCCACACGAGACATGAAGCAGAAATCTCACATCAAGATCCACGAAGACGCCACCGGGGGAATCTACACAGTAGGAGTGACCACACGGAACGTGTCCTCCGAGGCTGAGGTAAAGCAGCGTGTGTTTAACAAACATCTCGCCCGTTGTGACTGCCGTTGTTAATGCAGTAGAGTTTGAATAGGTTCTTGAGACTTTTGGTGGACATGTGCCTGATAACTACACAAAGATGGACCACTGAATAAAACATTGTTGCTGCTCAAATCTATAAACAACAACTTTGTGTGTCTGTCAGTTTTCAAATATAGGAGGGAATAACATTCACTTGTAATACTAAATTCATTAGTATTAGTATTCATTCATTAGTTAACTTTGTTAGTGGAAGATATGGTTCTCAGACAGCACTGGTTTCATCTTGATGATAAATTAACGAAGATGTTAAAGTTATAATAATGCAATTCTTTTCCCACTCCATTTAAGTTTTTAACGTGATGTTTATTTATGTTTATTATTAATAGCTCTACACTCTTGAATGTGCACCTCCTTTACTACCACAAGGCCTTTACAAATACAATTTCATTCATTCATTAATCATATATTATTCA
Organism: Micropterus dolomieu; assembly: GCF_021292245.1. Lineage (NCBI taxonomy): Eukaryota > Metazoa > Chordata > Actinopteri > Centrarchiformes > Centrarchidae > Micropterus > Micropterus dolomieu. The sequence goes on from NC_060171.1 coordinate 6,658,208, forward strand.
TTCCTACACTGAAAGTATTTGTGTCAAAGTGAGTTTGACCAGTGTGTTGATATTTAAAGCTTTTTCTCTGCCTGTTTAGATGATACAGTGCCTGAAGCTGGGGGCTCTTTCTCGCACCACAGCCAGCACTCAGATGAACGTCCAGAGCTCTCGATCCCACGCCATCTTCACCATCCACCTGTGCCAAGTTCGCGTCTGTGCCTCTGACAATGTTAGTACAGTCTCATTATTCTGATAAATAACAAGGGTACTGCAAGGGTAGCACAGTGCTGTGTAACTAACAGTGTCTGTGTGTGTCATTGTCACTCAGCAAGAAACTGAGACTGATAACAGAGTCTCCAACGGAAACTCTGAGATGGACGAGTATGAGACGCTGACCGCCAAGTTTCACTTTGTGGACTTGGCCGGTTCTGAGAGGCTGAAGAGAACCGGAGCGACAGGTGATCGCGCCAAAGAGGGCATCTCCATCAACTGTGGACTGGTGAGCTTCTCCTTCCTCTGCATAGAAGCCCAATATTCTAGAGTTTGACTGCCATCTAGTGGCAGAATTTCATAAATGTCCATCTGGCACACAAAGTATATTAGGTCATCAACTATGCAACTAGAAAAGAACAAAGACAAACGCAAACCTTTTGTCATTTAACATGATCTCTGCTGTTTTACCCAACAACACACACACGCTTCAGTCTGAAGCTCTGTCAATACCAGTGGATTTGGATCTGTTACTTGCAGAAAGTCTAAGTGAAAATTTTGTTGCAGCGTCAGTGTAGATTTTTAAGTATTTTAAATAATTCCCTGTTCCCTGTAATTATCCCTGTCATTCCAGGGTTTCCTCTATTTACTTTTATTTCTGGAGTATTTGAGATGGGTGAGCACAATTAATACATTTAGTGGTAAAGGCAGGGACAACCATCAAACTTTACAAATGGATCACCAGGAAAAAATGTACACATTTATTGAATCTAATAGTAATTTATTTTAAACCTATCCCCTGGTGATGAAAACCATGATTGCTTCCACCAGACTGAAAACCATTTAAAACATACAAATCACTGACGGGCCTGATTTGGTAAATGATTTAAAAGAAAAGTCATGGAATAAAAAGAAAAGAACATTTTTTAAGTGATGAGCAACATGTTCATATGTTGTCTTTTTATTGTGTCCTTCTGTATATAAATTATAGTTTCATTCTGTACATAGTAAACTGCTGCAGCACCTTGAAACTGTTGAAACTTTTTTCTTCGCTTTGCTCCCCTCTCTGTTTCTGCAGCTCGCTCTGGGGAATGTAATCAGTGCTTTGGGTGACCGTGGCAAGCGGTCTTCACATGTGCCTTACAGAGACTCCAAACTTACCCGACTTCTACAGGACTCATTAGGAGGAAACAGGTTGGTGGACAACTGATTTTACCTTTTTTTCCTCAAGTAGGGTGTAATTTCCCTGTTGGCCCTTGGAGTCTTGATAGTCAAGGCTTTTTTTGAAAATGTCTTTCATTTAAGGAAAATAGGAAATCAATCCCATATTACTGCAAAAAGTAATTATAAAAGAACATATAAGTATCTCTGATATTAAGTTTTAAATGTTTGTGTGACTGTTGTACTCTTCCCCTGATCCTTGTAATGCATATGCAAAACAGTGGGTGAAATATACAATATTTGAGAATAATGCAGGCAAACTATTGATATAAATCCAATGGAAGACCTTTTTAAGATGGCTCATTAATAATGTACTGAAAAGAAAATATTGTCACTGATTCTTCCACATTTGAAAATGGAAGATCCACTTTCTAGAGCATACCTACACCTAAGCTTTTATGCTTTAAAGTAGTTTTTTTTGTATTCTTATTTTTCAAATGTTTCAAATTGAAATGTATCATACATCAAGTTGTATCAGTTTTTGTCAGAATTGTGCAGCTGAACCACACATTAAAGAGGTGGTATTATGCTTTTTAGCTTTTTCCCTCTGCTTTATTGAGCTATATTTCTTTTTTGTGCATGTAATTGGGCTTTTTCACTTTGCTAACCTAAGTCCAGCCCAAAGTGAGTTCCCATCTCCCACAGAAAACTCTGTTCTGAACTACCTGAAAACAGCTCAATTGTAGTCCAGCCGTTTCCCTTCCATCCCTGTGACAACACAGTAAAATGCAAAACAGTCATAACGCTCGCCAAGCGGCCAGTCCGACACGCCCTTAAAAACACCGGTGGAAAAACACTGAGCTGCAGCACACAGCTCTCCTCTGCCTTCCAAACACTAGCTACCCTCCAGGCAGTCAGTGGACATAAAGTTGTTCCTGTGATGTAGAGACAGCGCTCAGTTAAAACTTTGTGGATGAAAGATACTTTTGTTACAGATTAATAACTCACCACTCTGAAACTCTTGCTCCAGTCCATGTTGATAAGCTGGTAAGGGGATATACAGTTGAACCGAAGCCGTGTTTACCGGCTTCTCGGGGCCCGCCCTACTCTGCTTCTGATTGGCTAATAGTCCTTTACAAAGAACTGTGCATGTGCAACTCCCAACAAAGATCATGTAGAGGCAAGCTCATGGCATCACACCATAGTTAAAACGAAGCCTTCAACACACAAGTTGAAAAGAGGAGCTGTAGCAATGTGCTGAAAACTATGCTGTTTTTTGAAAATGAAACCATGTAAACCTGTTCTGGTACAACCCCTAAATAAGATTATGAACCTGAAAATGAGCATAATATGACCTCTTCAATAAATATCCGCCTCCTTCTTGTCTCAGCCAAACAGTGATGATCGCATGCATCAGCCCGTCTGACCGTGACTTCATGGAGACTCTGAACACATTAAAGTACGCCAACCGAGCCCGGAACATCAAGAACAAGGTGATGGTGAACCAGGACAAAGCCAGCCAGCAGATCAGCGCTCTGAGGACAGAGATTGCTCGACTGCAGATGGAGCTGATGGAGTACAAGACGGTAAGCAGAGAAGAGGAGTTCAGAGGTCAGGGATTGCATTGAAAAAATGAAATTAAAATAATTAACCTAATATTTCATGTCAAAGGGAGGAGTCAAAAACATGTCTTGTCCTCCCCCCTGCAGGGTAAACGCATGTCGGGTGAGGATGGTGTTGAGAGCTTTAGCGACATGTTCCACGAGAACTCCATGCTGCTGACAGAGAACAGCAACCTGAGGGTGAGAGTGAAGGCCATGCAAGAGACCATCGATGCCCAGAGGGCACGGCTCACCCAGCTGCTCAGTGACCAGGCCAACCAGACCCTCGCCAGGGCAGGTAAGCTGGAACATGCAGGCTTTTGACTATTGGAAAATAAGTGTTCTGCCAGATAATTTTGTTACCTGTTATGAAGGAAAGATATTGATATATATTATTGTCTTGATTCTCTTCCAGGTGAAGGCGGAACTGAAGAAATTGGAAACATGATTCAGAGTTACATCAAAGAGATTGAAGACCTCAGGTAAACAACTCTGACAGTAGTTTTTGTGAATGCTAACTGTGCCTCAGTTCTATTGTAGGCACTTACTCTGTGGGGTATAATAGTTATACTTATTTATAATTTATACAGGTTATTTGTTAGTTTGTGCACAAAACATTTTTGTAAATTTTAAGATTTATTGCTTTGGGGTTTTTTTTGTTTTCTGTAGAGGTCAACTTCAGCAACACTTGGTGGACAAAGAACAACTTGTTTCAGCTTGTTGCCTGATGAAGTCAGAACACAGTGGTTTGACTAAAAGTCGTTCTTCGTGCTACAAGTGTTGCTGGAGTTTTGACATCTTCAGACTTCTAGACATTAGTGTGGGACAATAGTGTCCACCAACAGGATAATTTTCTGTGCATTTCAATGTCTTTGATTATACTTAACTTTGTTACTTTTCCAGTACGAATGCACTGCATACGAAATGTACATAGATGTAGTATGTTGCATGGAGCTGGAACACAGTTAATGCAGTTTTTTTGTCCCATTTGCCGTTTCTCTTTTGCCTTATACTGGATATACAGTTGCTTACTCGATCCACTTATTGACCAAGGCCTCCTCCTCTCAAATTACTCTTTAAATGTTTTATGACTTGTAAGCAAATATAAAAGATGTGTCAAATTGTTAATAGTACTTACATTGATTTAAAGTGCGCTGATTATGAAAGAAGTGGGTATGAGACGGAAAGAAAAGAAACACACATTTTCAAAAACTTTGCTGAAATCCCATTGGCCTTTCAGCCCAATGTGCTTCATACTTCAGTCTCTAGAGTATTTTTGGACTGTAAGTCATAAATATGTACCTTTTTAGTGAGAGACATAAAGGAGTGCAAGAGGAGGCATGGAAATAATAGAGACAACATTTTTGGAAAATGCTTTTGGGCTCCTCCTTAAGAGTATGTACGAATAACAATACTGATGGTATATTTTCAAATTCTACCCTTGGTCATATATGTGTTCCTCCTGTTTGTGTCCATGGATTTCACCCTCAGGGCCAAACTCCTGGAAAGCGAGGCTGTGAATGAGCATTTGAGGAAGAATCTGTCTCGTGCCTCCAATCGTCAGTCGTTCTACGGAGGGACAGGCTCCTTCTCCTCCACGGTGCTGGCCCCTGAGAAGGAGACTTCTGACATCATTGAACTCGCCAAGAAAGACCTGGAGAAACTAAAGAAACGAGAAAAAAAGAAAAAGAAAAGGTAATAAGACTGATGTAGACATACTGTCATTTGTCACTGATCTAGAATTGTTTTTTTCTGAGTGGATGTGGTGTTACAGGTGTGCATACATCTGAATACGTTTCAAACTGATATTATCTTGTGATTTTTATCCTAAACCATTCCAAATATTTCAAACATATCACTGAATGTTTCACCCAGAAGTCAGTTTGACTTTACTAAGAAATAGGATTTTATGCATTAGAACATCCATATTTAAAGGCCTGTGGACCGTTAGTCATAATTTCTAAACTGAGACACAGTGTAGCTAATAAGTGCTTAAATGAGATTTTTGACTTCATTTATAGACATTAAGCATTCAATAATCTACTAATTTAAAATTTTTAATGTAGATTAATTAATTAGACCGTATTGTAGTGCTGATAAACGTCACTGCAAGGAGTAATTCATCATGAGAAATCTACAACAGTATTAAAGACTGATCAGAGGTTCCAGGTTACAAATGATCAAATTTGTGCTGTGGGGCACTTTAGGGGGGATACAGGGTGGGATTTCCAGTACACAGAGCTTCCTCTGACCATTCTTCCCTCCATTCTTCCTTCCTTCGTTCATCTCTTGCTTCCTTCTCTCGTTTGACACTTCACCCCTCCCTGAAGACTCCAGCAGCTGTTGGAGGAGAGAGAGAGGGAGGAAAGGGAGGAGGTGGTGGTGGAAGAGGTTGAGGATGCCAGGTTTGTCAGAGCTTCCACCCTCCTGTTGCCGTTGCCATTCCCATCCTTTGTTTCCCCTAATTCGATATTTTATTTGACTTTTTATTTATTTTGGGCAGGTAATTCCCCACCAGGAGTGAGACTCGCTACCATAGAAGCACTTCCCTTCCATTAAACACCATAAGCCCTTATCTCTCTTTAGATCTTCTGTGTGAACCCCTTAGCTCATTCATTGACCCATCACGCTACATCCTTGCTTTCTGTTGCATCTTTCTTTTGTTGACCACTGACTTTTTAATAGGTATTAAAGTCAACCTGGAACTTGAAAGTGTGTTATGAGATATTTTCAACACAACATGGTCAAGGCTCATAAACACTCTTGTTCGTGTTTTTATGAAAACATTTTTCCACTTATATTATTAGCGCTGAAGGTTTGAAATTTCAAAAAATGTGTTGAAAGCACCTTAAGGTCGAGTGCATAGGCAAAATATGTATCTTCTTCCATTTTGGTTATCCAGATGATTTTGTGCGAAACACCACCTAAACACTGCTAACTCTCTGGTTTGGATAAAATATTTATCCAACAGATCTGCTTCATGGACTTGATTCACAATTTTCTTTTGCGCTGCAGCCTACTTCCATAGTTTTTTGCTTTTGCTGGTTTTGTTAGGATTCTAATGAGATGTCTCCCTTTTTTTTATAGAAAAATACACTGTCTTTTCCACAAACAAGCTCATGAAAACGGAGCAGTGTCATCTCGTGCTCAACTTTATAGTTCCCCATGTCATGAGCTCATGCTGAAGGATTTCTGCATTTGTTTTATAATACATGTAAACAAGAAAGTTTGTCTACAAATACAGTATATCATAGTAAATTATGTCCTTAACAGCTACCAGCTTTATTGCTGCACAGTGGTGAGGCCCATTGAAAAGCTTGTTTTCCAAAAAGACAGTGTAAATCCTTGGTGAAAAATGTGCTATGCATTATGCAATTTACAAAACAAAGCTCTGCCAACCTAAAAAAAATTAAACAATGCATTTATTACTCACAGATGTTTTGTTTGAAATATGCTTCTTGTTTACATGCGTGTGAAGGGGTACCATGTGTGCACCATGTGTTCTGCTCAGTAAATATTCATGGCATAATCAAGAATTTGATTCTTAACCATGTCTGATTCTTTCAGTGCCAACAAAGATGAAGTTCCTGACAATGATCAAGAAAAGGGCACCGAGAAGGAAATGACAGAAAGAGTCAATGAGGATGCAGAAATGGTATGACTGCCTCAGGTTTTCATCTTGATATTGAATCTGCATTGGAATACATTGAAGAGTGCCTTCGGATATTAAGTTATGGGTATGTTATCATGTAGGAGGTCCAGGAAGGCAGCGACCATGAGGAAGGAGAAGGAGAAGAGGAAGAAGAGGAGGATGAAGAAGAGATGGATGTGGAAGAGAGCTCAGAAGATTCTGACTCGGAGTCAGATGAAAAAGGTATGAGAGACTGTGTGGCATCTCTCGCTCGTTCCCCTTAAGGGGCTGCTGATTGTCCACAAGGGGGAGCTGTTCAACCATTAACAGACCAGTTTCACACAAGCACACCAGCACCACATTCACGCCTATGTTTATAGCTGACCACTTGTGATAATTTCACCCAAGATACTTTAAAGATGCAACTCAGAAACGGTTAGGGAAATAAAGTGCCGACGTAATGGGCAAAAGTAAAGCAATTATTTTTTAAATTGCGATGAGATGTTTACAGACTTAAATGAATTTGTCCCAAACACAGCAAAAGTAGAACCCAAATACTCAAAATGATCTATTCACTAAATCTTGTGGGAAGGATGTTAGTATAAGGATCTAAACACTTAAAGAACAGAAATGAAGTAATTAATGAGACAAAAGACAATGATTTAGAAAATTACATCCCCCCTTTTGGAGTGATTTTATGTAAAAGTGTCTTTTACACAGAAAACAGAATATACTTCCATTTTGTGACCGTAATCTCACTGCGGACATGAAAACTTAATCCGATCATGTGTGTCGAACAGAGAACTTCCAGGCCGATCTGGCCAACATCACCTGTGAGATCGCCATCAAGCAGAAGCTGATCGACGAGCTGGAGAACAGCCAGCGGCGTCTGCACACACTCAAACAGCAGTACGAACAGAAGCTGATGATGCTGCAGTGCAAGATCAGGGACACCCAGCTGGAGAGGGACCGTGTCCTCCATAACATGAGTAAGACAAGGATGCCATTTGGGGGGGGAGTCATGTATTGCTCAGTGGGAAGAGTAATGCACTCTACTGATATACTGTACGTCATTTATCCACTCTTGCTCAGGCGGTTAGAATAAAAACATCCACCAAAAGGCAGATGTGGGTTTGGCTTTTAAAGCCCAGTGCCTTTTAATAAGTTTATTTCAGTCTTAAAGGGAAGTATATTTAAGTTCTTGCTTGTTCTACTTGTATTTGGAAGAATTTATATCTTACCCTGCATGTTTGATCTTGGTTTTTGTTCTTTAGTAATAAAAAAAAACAAAACACTTCAGAACGCTTCAGACTTTATGTAGTTCAGAGAATCCTTTAAAGTCCGTTGAGAATGTGCTCCGCCAGCAGTCAGACGAAGACAGTTACATTTATGTTTATCAGCACTAATGGATCAAAGTATTGTCTGACGGGCAAGTTTTCAGCTAAAAAAAAAAACAAACCACGATACTTTTTGACAGCTGAAGATCAAGTTTGTGACTGTGTAAACCATAAGCAAAAATGTGTTTGTAACGCAGTGTGAGCGCTACATGTGAAACTCTACCAATTAAAAGCGATTGTGTTTTGTACCATTTTGAAAAAGTTTTACAGCATTATTGCATTCTGTCTATTTACGTAAGATCAGTTTTTCATGAGTTTTGTCCTGCATACTTTCAGCATCAGTAGAAAGCGGCACAGAGGACAAGGCTCGCAAGATCAAGGCTGAATATGAAAAGAAGCTGAGCGTCATGAACAAAGAGCTTCAGAAGCTACACTCTGCTCAGAAGGAGCACGCCCGACTCCTGAAGAACCAGTCACAGTACGAGAAACAGCTGAAGAAGCTTCAGCTGGATGTGGCGGAAATGAAGAAGACAAAGGTGTGATTGCTTACAGTAGATGTCCACTTTGAGGTTGATTGTGATAATACTGTATTGTAATGCTATTGGGGAAATTTGTCATCTTTTGATTATCATTTTTCCTACATTACCCTTTGTGTATGTCTTTCCCCCCCCAGTTAAGTATGTTTGGAAGGATTTACTACAATTGAGATTAATATAAAATTGACCAAAAACCATTGACTGAGAACTTATAGGTCACGTTAGGGTAGCATCAGAAGCATGCTGCCCCATGAGATCAGCTTTAAATCTACATAATTTACTCAATTTGCTCGACCAAATTTTGACTTGCTTTCTCGATAGTTTGTGTATATAATAGAAATATTTTTAATTTGATTGCTCCAGGTCCGTCTCATGAAGCAGATGAAGGAGCAGCAGGAGAGGAACAGGATGAACGAGTCTCGCAGAAACCGAGAAATTGCTTCATTAAAGAAAGACCAGCGCAAGCAAGAGGTCAGTGACAGCGATGGCCTCTGCATCCTCTTTGTCTGTAATTACGTCTTAATCAATCTGTACCACGAGCTTCAATATCATCATTGAACTGTTACTGTAACTGTGTTACAGCACCAACTAAAGTTACTGGAGGCTCAGAAAAGGCAACAGGAGCTGATTCTGAGGAGAAAGACCGAGGAGGTGAGCAGTGGCAGAAAAAAAGAGTATGGATTGTACTATACATAATGTATGCAGAAATACTTGTGATCAATAATGTATGCTGAAACATGTGTGATACATAATGGATGCAGAAATACACGTGGTATGCTGTAGTGTTCACCTGTCATTACTTTACTGTTTGCAATGTGTGTCAGGTGACGGCTCTGAGGAGGCAAGCCAGGCCCACCTCAGGTAAGGTCATCAGGAAAGTCAATCTCCCAGAAACAGTCCAGGACTCCCCCCACAGACCTCCATCTGGACGCATGTACTCGTCCGGCAACGCTGCTCCCAACGGCACTCGGTGAGTCTGTGTGTGCACAAAGGTGTGTTCAGTACACATTAATGATTCCAGAGAAGCAAAAACCCTATACGATCCAATACCAAGTAAAACCCAGGCTGGTATTGCCGATACTGATACCAATACTTCTTACATATTTTATTTCTAGTTTAATCCTTTTTCTGTATTTATGAGGGAAATAAAGAGTAGGCTTTATAGGCTTACCAATTCCAAATAATAGCTGCATAAGACATCAAACTAAATGTAAAGGGCTGCAGTGGCTCGCTTCAAAGAAGCTTCTTCACAGAGCTGTAGCTTTGACAGGTGGAATGAGAAGTAGTTCCTATCAACAGAGTATAATTAGACCATCCTGGTAACAGTAAGATTGTGTGTGTGTGTGTGTGTGTGTGTGTGTGCGTGCATGTTGTTAGTACGTGCGACTCTACATTTACATCTGTATGGTAGATATCCTTATAATTTCAGGTATTTATGCAAATATCACCTTATGCCATCCCACAATTGTAGGTGGTGTATTATATACTGATTTCCTGCCTCTACTGCAGACTCCTTGTTAACCAGCTCCAGAACATGTTCATGAGCTCTTTTACATCATCCCTGAATGTGATCAAAAGTGTTAAAGAGGTGGTATTATGCTTTTTGGCTTTTTCCCTCTCCTTTATTGAGTTATATACCTTTTCTGTGCATGTAATAGGTTTGCAAAGTGAAAAAGCCCAAAGTCCAGCCTTAAGGGAGTTCCCATCTCTCACAGAAAACTCTGCTCTGAGCTGCCTGGAAACAGCTCGTTTGTAGTCCAGCTGTTTCCCTTTCATCCTTGTGACGACACAGGGATGAAAGCTGAATGCACCTCATATAATGCTCGCCAAGCGGCTAGTCCGACACGCCCTCAGAAACACAGGTGGAAAAACATTGAGCTGCAGCACACACCTCTCCTCTCCCTTCCAAAAACGAGATACCCTCCAGGCAGTCAGTGGACATGTTGTTTCTGTGATGTAGAGACAGAGCTCAGTTAAAACTTTATGGACGAAAGATACTTTTGTTACAGATTAATAACTCACCACTCTTGCTCCAGTCTATGGCTACGTTCAGACTGCAGGTCAAAGTGACCCAAATCTGATTTTTTTTTTTTGCCCATATGTGACTCAGATCTGATCTTTTTATGACTGTGTGAACAGGGCGTCACATGGAATCTGATCTTTTCCAGTTCGGAATTGGGCCACTTCCATATGTGGTCCAGATCTTTTTAAATGCGACCTCAGTCTGGACACACAGTTCGCATTTGAGCGAAAAAGCTCCACAAATGCCATTATTAAACATGTGGCTCTCTTCCTCCTCTACCTCGCTATCATCTGCTCACAAATTCCCTTTCTTACACCTGAAATCCACCGGACCGCAGCCGTGTTTGCTTCTCACTGACCCGCCCTTCTCTGCTTCTGATTGGCTAGTAGTCCTTAACTAGGAACTGCGCATGTGCAACTCCCAACAAAGATCATTTAGAGACAGGATGTATCACTCCATAGCTAAAACGAGGCGTTCAACACACAGGGTGAAAAGAGGAGCTGCAGCAATGTGCACTATGACAAAAATATGGTGTTTTCAGAAAATTAAACCATGTAAACCTGTTCTACAATCCTTAAATAAGATTTTGAACCTGAAAATAAGCATAATACCACCTCCTTTAAATCCTTTTGACAAATCAATCATTCACATTATTGTCTTACGCTGTGTGTGTGCAGGTCTTCCTACAGGCGCACAGTGGGTGTTTACTCCACCAGAGTCGCCCGCAATAAATGGCAGTCTCTGGAGCGACGGGTCTCTGACGTCATCATGCAGAGGATGACCATTTCAAACATGGAGGCCGACATGAACCGCCTCCTCAAGGTAAAGCTACAGCAGTACGTTGGTATGTTGGTGTTACTTTGTCTTGATATATCAATTACAGAACAAAAGACGCATAATGACCAGAATATTATCAGCTCGAAACTTTGACACCAGCAAGAAACTCCTGTAAAGGCAACCTCAATATCGACTGTCAACCTGCTGAGGTGTAGCTTCTTGTAGGTGGAAGCAGTGAAAAACTTGGCCAGTCTGAGGTTGTAATAAATATGACTCTACTGTACTTACAGTGGGGCCAAAAAGTATTTAGTCAGCCACTGATTGTGCAAGTTCTCCTACTTAGAAAGATGAGAGAGGTCTGTAATTTTACACTTTAACTATGAGAGACAAAATGAGAAAAGAAAATCCAGGAAATCACATTGTAGGGTTTAAAAAATTTATTTGTAAATTATGGTGGAAAATAAGTATTTGGTCACCCACAAACAAGCAAGATTTCTGGCTCTCACAGACCTGTAACTTCTTCTTTAAGAAGCTCTTCTGTCCTCCACTCGTTACCTGTATTAATGGCACCTGTTTGAACTCGTTATCTGTATAAAAGACACCTGTCCACAGCCTCAAACAGTCAGACTCCAAACTCAACCATGGCCAAGACCAAAGAGCTGTCGAAGGACACCAGGAAGAAAATTGTAGACCTGCACCAGGCTGGGAAGAGTGAATCTACAATAGGCAAGCAGGTTGGTGTGTATAAATCAACTGTGGGAGCATTTTGTAAGAAAATGGAAGACATACAAGACCGTTGATAATCTCCCTCGCTCTGGGGCCCCACGCAAGATCTCATCCTGTGGGGTCAAAATGATCATGAACGGTGAGCAAAAATCCCAGAACTACACGGTGGGACCTGATGAATGACCTGCAGAGATCTGGGACCAAAGTAACAAAGACTACCATCAGTAACACACTATGCCGAGAGGGACTCAAATCCTGCAGTGCCAGGCGTGTCCCCCTGCTTAAGCCAGTACATGTCCAGGCCAGTCTGAAGTTTGCCAGAGCATATGGATGATCCAGAAGAGGATTGGGAGAATATCATGTGGTCAGATGAAACCAAAATAGAACTTTTTGGTAAAAACTCAACTCGTGTTTGGAGGAAGAGGAATGCAGAGTTCCATCCCAAGAACACCATACCTACTGTGAAGCATGGGGGAGTAAAACCTCATGCTTTGGGGCTGTTTTTCTGCAAAGGGGACAGGAAAACTGATCCGTGTTAAGGGAAGAATGAACGGGGCCATGTATCGTGAGATTTAAAGCCAAAACCTCCTTCCATCATTGAGAGCCTTGAAGATGGAACGTGGCTGGGTCTTCCAGCATGACAATGATCCCAAACACACTGTGGCTCCTTTGAAAAGCATTTCAGGGTCCTGGAGTGGCCTAGCCAGTCTCCAGACCTCAACCCCATAGAAAATTTTTGGAGGGAGTTGAAAGTCCGTGTTGCCCACTGACCGTCCCAAAACATCACTGCTCTAGAGGAGATCTGCATGGAGGAATGGGTCAAAATACCAGCTACAGTGTGTGCAAACCTGGTGAAGACTTACAGGAAACGTTTGACCTCTGTCATTGCCAAAAAAGATTGTTACAAAGTATTGAGTTGAACTTTTGTTATTGACCAAATACTTATATTCCACCATAATTTACAAATAAATTCTTTAAAAATCCTAAAATGTGATTTCCTGGATTAAATTTAATTTTTTCTCATTTTGTCTCTCATAGCTGAAGTGTACCTATGATGGAAAATTACAGACCTCATCTTTCTAAGAAGGCGAGCTTGCACAATCATTAGCTGACTAAATACTTTTTGGCCACACTTTATGACACTGATATTACCAAAATGGCATACAAAGTACAAAACCACAATATACCTTCCAAATAGTATTACACATTCATGTTGGCTATTCTGCTGCTTACATTTGTTTTGTACAGTAAAATGCCAAAACAGAAGTATATATGTATATAATTCTGTTGCTAATAATTTTCCACTAAATTCTGAATCAAATGGTCTGGAATATGAGAAGCGTCTGGCAGATGACTGAGGGGGCTGTTGACGTGTCTTTGTGCCATATTTCCAGTCTCTACTGTTGAGTCAGTAAGAACTGAGAGGTTGTTTTGGAAAAATGGCATCAAAACCTGACCTTGGAGGAGGCTTTAATTACTGCTACATCATCTTGTTGTTGCATGATTCATCATGATCAGTGGGTAACAAAAGCAAAACCTGGCATAATTTTGTGTTGAAAGAGTCTGTTACTTCCTGGTTTCCATTTTTTTAAAATAAATTCAAGATCCTTTCTTGTTATTCCACAGCGGTTTATCATTTATACATTTAGAAATAACTCCATGGACGGAAATCTGTTTAGTTCTGTTGATTTTCTTACAAGTCAGTGTGTTTCTGATCATAGCAACGAGAGGAGCTGACCAAGCGCAAAGAGAAGGTCATCAGGAAGAGGGACAGGGTGCTCAGGGAGGGGCTAGAGGCAGAGAAGGCAGTGCTTCCCCTAAACGAGGAAGTGGATGCTTTGACGGCCAACATTGACTACATCAATGACAGCATCGCAGACTGTCAGGCCAACATCATGCAGATGGAGGAAACCAAGGTGAGACAGACTGAGAATATTGGGAATTGGTAGCCTAAAAGTTAGATATTAAAAAAAAATGTTTTGGCTGTACTGGCTGGTTAAATAGATTCAGTAAAAATGATGGAGGAACAGCTTAACAGGGGTTTCTAATTCACCAAACTTTTATGTGATGAAAGGTGCACGTTTATTTTATTTATTTTTTGTTGAAGTTTTATAAATTCACTTTTTCACCTTTTTATCCAGGAGGAAGGCGACACAGTGGACATCTCTGCTGTTGTTGGTTCCTGTACCCTGACAGAAGCTCGTTTTCTATTGGATCACTTCATGTCAATGGCTATCAACAAGGTACCAGCCCTAATAACAGTGTTCATTGGGAATAATCACCACTGTCTGTGCTTATTAACAGCTTTGCAACCTGAAACGTGAATAAGAAAGCCAAGAAATACTTTTTTAACATCATCCTAATCAGGGATTGCAGAAGAAAATTTGCCGTTTGGATAAATCTGATACATTTACATCATAATGATGCTATTTAATAAATATAGTCCTGATACATTTTTGCCATTTTTTAAAATTGTTATTACTGCATAAGTTTTGAAACCGATACATGACTCTATATTTGCAGTTATTAAACCATATGGCAAGATGTCGGTGTGATTTTGAGATGGACAGTGAAAAACACTGTAAACATTGTGTAATGTCTACGCTCTCACCCCTTCAGGGTCTCCAGGCAGCACAGAAGGAGTCTCAGGTGAAGGTGATGGAGGGCAGGCTGAAGCAGACCGAGATCACCAGCGCCACACAGAACCAGTTGCTCTTTCACATGCTGAAGGAGAAGGCCGAGTTTAACCCAGAGCTTGACGCGCTGCTGGGGAATGCACTGCAAGGTAACAAAAGAGTTCTGTTTGGGTTGAGATAGAAGTAGAGACAAGGACCCAAAATACGGACCAGACCCCTAGTTTAACCCAGTCCACCTCCTGTGAGTGTCATTAATATCATGTAAAGTAAAACTGGGATTCAGATTGTATTCTGGGATGATGATGTAAGTCTTTCCTCGTATCTGTTACAAAGCATTTGACCTTTCAGGAAGTGGACTGGATTACTGGCCAGTTGCATGATTGGGCCCATTGACATGCTCCTGCCTGTTGTCTTTTGCTGAATAGAAGCTGGTCTAATTATTTTATAACTGATACATAATTCCCCAGTTAAACTCTGGTACAAAGATAGTTTTACTGTTATCCAAATTCCTAAAAACATTTACATTTATAGGCTACAGAGTTGGTTTTACAGCCAGTGTTTTTGTTGTGATTGTAAAAGTATTTCTGCCAGCCTCTGTTCAGTAGGAGACTCTTGTTTACTGTAGCTGCACTTTATTTTCTTTTTGTTTGTTTGTTTTTTAGAATTTTGGGGGACTAAGTTTTGATTTGTGTATTGCCTTTTCTGTTCCCCCACGTTTTCTTTTTTGTTTTCTTATGTTTTTGCAGAGCTAGGTAACATCCCGGCTGGTAAGTGAAACCATATTAGACTCTTATCTGTGTTATGAATGCATGGTTCCTTCCCTTTGACTTTTGAAAACTAACTAAACATAACATGAACAGGTGCATGAGGTGCAATGCAACAAGGCTTCCCTCCATCTGTCTGCTGACCTCTCCTTCCCGTCCCTTCATCTGGATACACTCTACCTCCTCCTGCTGCTCCTCCTAGCTCACCATGTGCTACAGCCTCCATGCTTTAGCACCCCGCTAACCCCAGACCCTTCCACAGGAACCATACACCATGGATATTATAGCTCTGTTGGACCCTATAGGTCAGCTGACCCCACCTGGAGCAACGGACTAATGATTCTTCACACTCCTCCACCTTATTGTCTCATATCAGGTCTTTTACCTTTGCCCCAACTCGTCCACACATCTCTCTTTATATCCTTCCCCACCTGACTGCTCTCTGACCCCTCACCCTTTTCGATCCATCTGATTCCATTGAGCCCAGTGAGGACCAAGTTTCTGTTTGTCGATAAAACAGCATGGCGCTGTGCTGACATCGCCCTCATCTGCTTCACTTGTTCTTTCCTATATCCATTTTGTGCAGCTATTTAATGAAAGACAAGCAAATTGCTTCACACAACCCTTTAGCGAAAGTGAGCTGAAGGATAAATTATTTAGTCGTAGGCAAGGTGTACTTGCTAAGAACCATTTTAGAAAGTCATAACCAGTCATCTCAGTCGGCCAAGGTTTTCTTTCAACTCTTATGTTATTCATTGATCTCATTTGACAGAAAATGGGGATGATAGCAGCAGTGATGAGTCTGCCCAGAGCCCTTCTGCAGAGGGAAAGTGAGTTTATTTTATGTTGTGCTTATGTTATGCTGACTTATGATGTACTATGCTATGTATGTTGCTTTGCATTATGTTATCATGTTTCTTATTTATTGTTACTTATCTTTATATATCTTATGAAATGTTTATATTATGCTATGTTACATTATTTTGTGTTATGTTGTTTAGTTCATATCTTTGTTGTGTTCTGTTTTGTGTTGTTTTATGCACTGTGTGTTTTTACAAAAGTCCATAATACTCGTATATAAAACTCATGTCTTCCTCCCAGCACCTTGGCATCAGATCTCATGAAACTCTGTGGTGACACCAAAACGAGAAATAAGGTATTACAATGTTTAATGGCTTAATGTGTCATATACTAGTTTTTCCCCAATTACTTCCTGTCTTAATTTCACTTATCTGTGCTGTACAGGCTCGTAGAAGAACCACCACCCAGATGGAGCTGCTGTACGCAAACAGTGACTCCGCCCCCGACGCACCCACTGCAGACTTCTCCAGTCCGATGCTGCCCTTAGCTGAAACACCAGATGGGGGAGGAGACATGGACTCATCAGGCTCATCAGTCAGGGACTACACAGCTCTCTCCCCCGGCTTTTCCTCTAAAATGGGCAGCATGTAAGTCCAGGCCCGGCACACTCTTCTGCTAACACAGTGATTGCTACTTCCTTCCTTCCTGCATGTTTGATGTTGCTGCTATGTCCTCCGCTTTATTTAATTTTGTTTTACATTATTCATTAGCATCCTTACATCAAATGGCTATACCTTCCTCCAACTGATGAGTCCTTTGAGGTAAAGGGGCCAATATTAACATTTGTATGGCTCATTTATTACTGTTCCCTGCACAAAGTGCCTTTCTAATTCCTCATTACAGCTTAGTTGCACGCTGAAAGCAAAGATACTAACCAGACTGCTTTAACTGACCTGCAAAAGACCCTGCTTCTAAGTGCACATTGACTTGTATATTTTTTTTAAAGAGCCTTGGCTGACAGCGCATCAGCAAGTAAAGTAATAGAATTATATGTTAGTGTAACGCAAAATCTACACAGTCCTGAGTAGTTAAAAATGAGCTTGGCGAAGAACCACCACTGTTTTGGGACTTTAAATATCAGGTAACTGTGTTTCTATGTGTACTGCATGCTCATCTCTTCATTGTTACCATTATTTTATGTTCGGTTTCACATTCTTGTTTTATTATTATTCTTTGTGTCGTTTGTGGGTAACTATATGAAACTGAATGGTCAGTTCTGGCTCCAGAACTTCGTCTGGGGTGGAAAAGCGAGCGCCGGAGCCCTCCCCGCTCTCTCGCAGGAAGACCTACGACAAGGCACACGCAGCTGCCGACAGGGCAAAAGTCAAGGAGATTAAACAGTAAGAGCTTGATGCCGACATTGTGGCTGCAAAGCTGAAAAATATAAATAACTTCACTTCAACTCTACTAATAATACTCCTCTCGGTTTCCTGCTTTAGAGAAGCATGTGGTCTCTAAATCACCTAAATCAAAAATGCTCTGTGCCTGGTGGGATAACCTTTCACCTGCCAAGTTCTATGTTGAATGTTGAATCGTATTATTCTTACCTAACTTTGATATTATGTCTCTTTATTGAGCCATAATGGGGACGTTTTCTTTTTTCACTCCTAGTGGTTTTGACTCAAATTCGGTGTTCAACATGCTAATCAGTCTTTCTGCTGTTGATCTACTAAAGATAAGCATTCTACTTATTGAAGAAACCACTGACTTTTCCCTTTCTTGGTCTTATCAGTAAATTCTTGTGTGTGAGACTGAAATGGAAGAACGTGCTGAGTAAGCTGTTTTTGTAAAATTTGCTGTGTGTCTGTTGAAAAATTAAAATATGATCTCAACGCGTATTTACATGTCAAAAACATTTCTAGTCCCTGACGTCCTGTCTGAAGATATATAGTACTGAAATACTGTAGATTAATTTATACAGCTGATAACTGAATCTTACGTTGGTGATGACTATTGAGAATAGTTACTAATTGTCTTAATATTTGAGTTTTTAGGCTTTCCTTGGCAAGATGTGTAAACATATTCCTGGGTGCTTTGTGCACTGTTTGCCCACTTGAAACTACATTTTCTTTACATTCACTCTGCACTCATGGGTCTGTGTGTGTATGGGGTCGATATGAGTCCTGAATATCGCTGCATTCATGTCATATGGCAAAGCCAGTTGATGGCATTTTCTATACAGAGAAAAAAACGTCAATGTCAAATCTCCAGTGGTTAAAACTATTTGGAAACTCTGTCTGACTTCATGCCTTCAGAGCGCCTCCATCACGGAGTGTGATTTCTTTATTTACATAGAACAAACAAAAGAAATACATTTCATTGCTTGTCATTTTGTGATGACACGGATGCATGTTTATTCCTTTTTTTTAAAGATGTTTTTTAGCCTTTATTAAACAGCAGGTAGTAGAGACAGACTGGAATCTTGAGTTCCTGACTAGAATTGAACAAGTGATGATGAAATACGTTTTTTGACCACTAGGCTACCAGGACAACCCAGAGGAAAGGAACCCTTTAGGTTACAACATTGCATTTAATCTGCCGACACCCTCAGGCTAGATGTGAAGGATAAGAATCTAATTTCTAGTCTCTCTTAATTTTCTTGTGTGTGTGCATTAAAACTAGCTTTGCTTTAGATTTAAGTGGCTGATAGAAGATACTTTGAAATAAGGTGCAATATGCTAGTACTATTTTCATACCAAAAATTGGTAAACAATTTTCTGTTTACAGTTAAAAGCCTCCAAAAGAAGATTTACAATATTAAAAAAGGGTTCAAGGGTAGTATGTTGATAATAATTTGTGATTTTGGGCTGTTTAACTAAAGTTGAATTGACGATTTTGGGCTATTTAACTAAAGTTGAATTGACTTAATGCTTTTCACTGTAACCAGGATACTACATCCCTCGGATAAGTACTGTAAAATGTATTAAGAAATGTTTTTCTGCAACTCTGGTGGGACAGGAACTTTCATGTCAGGACAGTATCTTGACAGAACGATCCTGGCCTGAAATATCCACAGGCTGAAAAATGTAGTAAACCACATTGAACAGGAAAGCTTCTCCCTTTATAGCTCTTTATAGCTTCAGATGAGTATGAACACGTGAACACTCTCCTGTCAAGCTGTCCTGACAGTTGCTCCCATGGCATGAATGCAGCATATGCGTCTCCCTTCTGTCCTCATGGAGTCCTCCCACACTCCTGCCAGTAGTGTGTAAACAGCTTAGCACCCACTTTAATTATGCTGCAGCTTAATTGGCAGCCCTACTGTCTTCCTTCACAGCCCAGTCATCAGGAGCCTGAAGAGCAGCCCACCACTTCCCCTCTCCCCTACCGCTCGTCCCTGTAACCACATTGCCGTGTTTAGCAGTGTGACAGGGTATTTGGGGCGTACTGCAAATGCCTTGCAGGATAAGTAAGAACCGGAGATAAGTACAATTGACACAAACCTGCCAGAGAGTCAGATTAAAGTCAGGGGAAAATTCCAGGATGAGCGGCAGCATTACACTGCAAAAGTTTGTCTTATTTCCCAAGTTACAGTAGGTACTGTATCTCCTGTTAATGTAGACACGAGACATACATGTAGATCTGTAGCAGTACGAACACATTGATATAGTTTTTGGAGTGTTATAATAAAAACTAGCTTTCTCAAGGTAGTATTATCATTTTGATTGCTATTTTGTAGAAATCTAAAGTGCACATTGTGTCAAAATGGTCCCTAAAAATATCATAAAACCATTGAAGATCATACTAGTGGTATAGCAAAGTATTGGTATTGTTTGACTCTTTCAATGCACATGACTACTGACCATTTTGCAAAGCATACTGTAGGATTGAATCTTTGTTTTCCACCTTCCATGTAGCCATTACATTTCCTTTTCAGTTCAGTGAATAGAAATGAAAATCTATTTGCACAGATTTGTTGATGACAGGTAATCCATTAGCGTAAATGTCTTGTTTTCTTCATGTTACATTGTTGCATAGTAGTAAGTAAGCAAGGATTGTGGTCTTTATTGGAGCATTCAAGCATTTTAAAGTCAGCTGCCAGAAGGCATTTTCTATCCAAGAAACTGCCAACTTCAGATTGTCCTAATTACATTTGCTTGTTGTTTTTCCTGCTGGATTTGATTTCCTGATTACACACCAACTTCTCAATGCGACAATGCAGTGTTTCTTTGCAGGCAGCCCATAAATTCAGAATGTAGGAGTGTTTTCAAAATAAGGTGTTCTCTACTTGCAAATGCATTACCGTGGTTGTGTCTGAAATCACTCCCCTATTCACTCAATCACTATTCTCTGCATAATAAGCACTCAATAGTTTACTAGTTGGGATTACATTGAGATTCCGAACGCACAATCACTGAGAGGTACAGCAGTGCATAACTGTAATTTACATATCTATTAAATTTAAAACATTGCATTGTGGAATTTGTAGCTGAAGGTAATGTGTATATACCATGGATGTCACTTTATAGTGCATATATTCTAAACTTAGAGATTAGACACTCAAATTAAATCACAGGGTTAACAAATAAATACATACCAAATTTCAAATAGGAACTTATTTTGGGCACGGCCTGTGTGACATGACACAAAAAATGTAATGTACATGGATGGAACATAAATTTACCTGAGTTTAAACTTTCACCATGATGATTTTCAAACTGGATACATGGAAGGTAGAAAATATCTTTTGCTAAGGCATGCTAAACCACTGGTATGGCTTTTGATTATATACAAGGAGTGACATTTTGTCAGACTAAAGCTACATGATTATTGTATATGCTTTCCCCTCTCATGAGTACATGGTTTCACTTTAGAATTAGCTCTTCTTGAAGTTAAGTTGGACCCAATATGGAATTATGTAAAAACAATTAAGGATTTTGATAAAAATAGGAAGTAATTAGCATTTAAGTCAATAGTTAATCAGGTCTCGGGAATATCTTATATTCTTTTCCCCTCCAGGACGGATGGATGTCACCACTTGTCCTCCAACCGCATCCTCCGTTCTGTTTCCCCTCCTCTCGCCGGTCCACCCAAGTACAACTTTGTTTTTTATTTGTCATATAGTTCACTAAAATTTCACCTTTGGTGTACAGAGCAAAGGTGAATCTGAATCACAGACGCACGTGGTGTGGAATCTTTTTCTCATCGTGACCTACACTGTTTGCGTTGACAAATCAGAAGACTAACAGAACACTAGATTAACCAGACATGAACGGTTAAAGTGACTTAAACATCAGAATCAGCTTTATTTGCCAGGTATATGTACACATACGAGGAATTTGACTCTGGATTGTAGAATGCTCACGATGCGCTTACTTATACATTAACAGAATAATAACAGTAATTAAATCACACACAGGCTGCAGTATAGAGAACACATATATTGACACTATAAACAGAACAGACAGATTGAGACAATAGTGCAGTCGTGCCATGAGCAGAGTGCAAAGGATGCACGAGTAAATTGTTATTACCATTATTATGTACATGTCAGATGTGGATGTGATATACAGGTGCACATACAAGCATACATGTACACAGTGGGATGAGTGCAAAGGATGCTGGAATATATAAGTATTATGTGCGGTGTTATGTACATGAGGTAGGTGGATTTGGTATACAGTATAATATACAATATGACAGTATGAACAGTAAGAACAGCTCTGAAATGGAGAATGATGAACAAATAAATGGTAAGTGGTAGCCAGTAAACAGGAATTATTGCACAGAAATTGTTCCTGACATGTGAGTCAGAGTCAGCTGTTCATCAGACTTATGGTTTGTGGGAAGAAACTGTTCTGAGTCTGTTGGTTGGCGTACGGTGCTCTGTAGCGGTTACCAGAGGGGAGAAGTAGGAACAGGTTGTGTCCAGGGTGAGATTATCTGTAATTGTGCGTAGGTAGGTAGGTAGGTAGTTACGCTCGCTCGGATCAATAGACAATTACAATAAACCTAAACAGTGTCATCTTGTCAAGCTTATTACTGATAATGAATCTGAACCCTCAATAATCCTCTCTTTTCATTAGTTTTTATTCTACACACAGGAGGCCTTTTTAAAGCTCATTCAATCAACTCCTGAATATTGATGTCTGGATCTGTGCCACACAATCAGCTCATCCTGCTGCTCCACTGATACTGATAGCTACAACTGTTAGAGAGTAGTAATTGAACAATTACACTACTAGATGCTAATTTACCAACACAACCAGCCAATTAATGATTGATCTAGGCTGTGGTCCCTTATGAACACCACTTTATCCAGTTATCGTCTGTCTTTGCATCATTGGGTGTTTTTATCTATTCTGGACTCAAAGAGAAGCTCCTTAAGGAATCTTGGCTTTTCTTTTCTTCTAACGGTGACTCTGTTCCCAGTGTCCACTTTTTCTCTAAGGACTGTTACTGTCATCTCTTTGTGTTTTTGGTTTGCAGCATCGTCCTAATCAGCCACGGGAGTTGCATGCTGTGCATGACTCTGGTTATGTGGGTGTGCACTCAGATTATTAGACAAAGTTGTGTCCGTGCTGCATCTATTGATGTGTGTGTGTGTTTTCCAGGGGCGTCATTAACCCGGTGCCAGCTACTAAGAGCAGTCGGCAGGCGACGTTACAGTGTGTCCATGTGGCAGAGGGCCACAGTAAAGCTGTTCTCTGTGTTGACTGCACTGATGACCTTCTCTTCACCGGATCCAAAGGTTAAAACCCACAATCCTCCCTCCTACCGTCCTCCCTTCACTTCTTCACGCTAATTAGTATTCCTCACGTCTGCTAGTTATGGCGCTGGCAATTTATTACACTTTGACATGCTGTTATACAACGACAAACAAAACCTGACAGGGATTAACCAAGACTGCAGTGTGCACAGTATGTGGATAAATCAGTCTTGGTCTGTTCTCTGTTGCTCGAGTTTTTACTTCTTTCTCAGCATGCTCCCTGTGCTTATAAATATATATATTAACTGGTGATGTAGATGACATACTGCCTGTCCTCCTGTAGACCGGACCTGTAAGGTGTGGAATCTGGTGACGGGTCAGGAGATAATGTCCCTGGCTGGTCACCCGAACAACGTGGTGTCAGTCCGCTACAGCTCCAGTTTGGTTTTCACCGTCTCCACCTCCTCTATCAAAGTCTGGGACATCCGGGACTCAGCCAAGTGCATCCGAACACTAACGTGAGTGTGACCACCTGAACGGGTTTTAGGCTGCTGTGTTTTGGCCTGACCGAAGGAGCTTAATCTGTCGAAATTGAAATGAAAAACGGCTATTAATTGAAGAAACATTTTTTTCTTCTTCATGCGTTCTTCACTCATTGTACATGTGGTAGAACTTGTGTATGACATAATGTATTATGCATTCGTGTTGTTTTGCACACATGTATTACACTTACATTTTAGCTGACACTTTTATCCAAAGCGACTCAGAATTGCTATATATGTTAGAGGTTGCACGCCTCTGGAGCAACGAGGGGTTAAGTGTCTTGCTCAGGGACACATTGGTGGATGGGTCACAGTGGGATTCGAACGCAGATCTCTCACACCAAAGGCATGCGTCTTATCCACTGCTCCATCACCACCTCTGATCATCCAAGAACTTTTTTTTTTAAGTAGGCCTCAAATGACCTTTTTAGAAGTAGCTAATTCCTAAATGTAGATTTAAAAATACCACTGAAATTCATCAGTATGCTTCAGCTCTGTCTGTCAAAGTATTAATACTTCACATCTGTTATGTAAATCTGTAATGGGATTCTTTTTGCACAACAGTTTTTACCTATTTCATAAGGATTTCTTGACAGACAAAACATTTTGTATTTTACATATCTCATTCATGTATCTTCAGGTCGTCTGGTCAGGTTAGTGTTGGGGAAGTCTGTGCGTCTAACACCAGCCGAACGGTCACCATCCCAGCAGGAGAGAATCAGATCAACCAGATCGCTCTCAACCCTAACGGGACGGTCCTGTACGCCGCTGCCGGAAACTCAGTCAGAGTCTGGGATCTACGAAGGTAAGAAGAGGGGCTAAATTTAAATGACTGGTCAGAAAAGGTTCAGTGATACTGCATAGTGATCATTTGGGCTTTAGACCAACTGACTTAGTAGATTTGTTCAGTCAAAATATCTGCAAAGTCAATTTAAGATTAACTATTGTCCAGTCACAAATGAATCCATGATGCCAATCTGTTTCATCATTCCCTGATGTTTTATTTATTTATTTTTTTACTGTGCTCATTCTGACACTGCTGCACTATTTTGAGATGCATAACACACGCCGCGAGTTAAATCAAAGCCCGATTTCTTGATGTTGCACACTTGAAAGACCTGATTCAATATGAAACCTGTCAGGTATCCAATTCAAAGCTGTCCAGCTGGTATACATTTTGATGAATTGCCTCTTTGTAAACAGTTGATAACCTGAAGTCTGGCTGATTGAATGCTCTGAACTCAATTAACAGACTCCCAACACCAACAAGACACTTTTTTACATGAGTGAATTATGAAATAAGTCTGTAACAGTGTAGGCGCCATAACCTTTGGACGTCTGATATAATTTAATGTAATTCATGGTAGTGACCCAAACGTACAGACTGGGAGTGAAATGATTGACTCTTTTTTTTTTTATAAATAATTTGTCTCTTTGTCAGATTTGCATCCACAGGGAAACTTACTGGTCACCTCGGTCCAGTGATGTGCCTGACTGTGGATCGGTCTGGAAACAACCAAGACCTGGTGATCACTGGGTCCAAGGACCACTACATCAAGGTGTGTTTTGTTCTCCTTTCTGTGTCCTGTATTTACATATTACAGCACATACTCTGGAATTAACATAATGATTCCTGTTAGCCCAGTCTAATAAAGATAAGATTATACATGTGATTATGACGTATGATCTGTTCAAGCATTCAGGGACACAATATAAGACTGTGGGAGTTATTCATTCATGTCAGATTAACCTAGCATGATTACCTTGGGTATTAAAAAAATAATATTCAATCCTCTTTGAAAATACAGAAATTGCTGCGGCGTGTGTGTTGCGTGTGTGTGTGTGTGTGTGTGTGTGTGTGTATATAATATATAAAATTTCACAATAAAGTGCAATACACCTGTTAACATGCAACACTCTGGCTGTTCCAGCTGTTTGATGTGACTGAAGGCTCTCTGGGGAGCATCAGCCCAACACACAACTTTGAACCTCCACATTACGATGGAATCGAGTCACTGGTGGTCCAGGGGGACATTTTCTTCAGCGGCTCTCGAGACAACGGTATCAAGAAGTGGGACCTGGATCGCAAAGACCTGCTGCAGGTACTGGATACATTACAAAGACTGCGGAGAAGCTGATCAGTAGGGATGCAATGAAATATTTTGGTGTTTGATGCACAGTTCTGGATTGAAGGCTGAGGAAGGCAGTGTAGGTTTATTTGCGTCCTCTTTCAACAACGCCATTGAAGTGCTTTACATAACACATGAAAAGGCATTAAAACAAGATACAAAAGAAACGCAAAGCAAAAAGACCCATTAATATGCAATATATGTACGTATGTGTGTGTGTATATTGTGTGTGCCACCATGACTCCTTCATATATCTTCTTGTGAATCTGCGATTTTTTTTAAAGTATTAAACAAACTGGAGGGTGTATTTTCTTTAAAAGAACAACTCCACTTAAAGCTTTTGGTTTGGTGTATGTCCGACAGAATTTGGTAAGTTTAATGAACCAACTATAACCAGGCTGAGAAGGACAATGTCAACCACATGATCATTACTACAAACGTCATCTGAAGAGAGACTTGTTTAGTTTATCTGTCCTACTTATGAGAGTACCAAGCCCTCACAAGTCAGGGTAAAGTTTAAGAAACTTAGTGTCATTCATGCAAATTTTCAGTAGACCCTAGAGTAAAATCTTGAATCATTCTCGCCAACAGCAAGTCCCGAACGCCCACCGTGACTGGGTGTGTGCGCTGGGTGTTGTCCCTGGGTCCCCAGCCCTGCTGAGCGGCTGCAGAGGTGGGGTGCTCAAGCTGTGGCACACAGATACTCTGGGGACTCTGGGGGAGCTGAAGGGTCACGAGAGCCCCATCAACAGCATCTCTACCAACAGCAGCCACCTGTTCACCGCCTCAGAGTGAGTCTCGCACACACACCAACACACAATTTCTATGTCTGTTATTTTTTGGATACATTTCTTGAGATATGCTTGTTGGAAACTTGTTCTGACTGGATTTTGGTGTTTTCATGGGTATATCGAGGCTAGTAAAAGGTACTCGATGTGTGTGGTGTCGGCTTTTGTTCTGTAATAAAAATACATCCATTTAAGTCAACAGAGACTGACCAGAGTTTTTTTTATTTATTCATCAACTAGGGTCTGCAAGATTATGTAGCATCAAACAAGTAGCTTGCTATCTGTGTGCATCTGAATTATGTTTCATGTTCCTGTCTTCCAGTGACCGGACTGTGAAGATCTGGCGTGCACGTGGTGGACTGGACAGCACCATAGAGGTGGTTGACAATGCGGACGAGGTGGCCAGTAACTGAACACAGCGCCACCTGCCGGGTTTGATTCTGGAAGGATATTAACAGCATCTTTTGATGCTGCTGCCCTGCACTTTGACTCCTAACTTATCAAGCCCAATGCTCACTCCTAAAACGCGTACCTTCTATGCCATGTAACCTGTATGACTGACCCAACAGGACATTAAACATTAAACTAGCATAATAATTATTTTTCTTAGACTCTGTATGCTCAGAGGGTCGTGGTAATCAGTTGCCGTTCACCATAGTGTTAATGACTCTTTGCAGCATAAACTCATCTTTTTGTCTTTTGCGCTGTAGACAATATGTCACTGTGGATCATGATAAGAACTTTTATTCACAAGACATTTAAGAGTTGAACCCGACAAACACACTATCAATATCTATGCTGCTCAGCTCTGTTTAGCGCTGTAGCAGGATAAAGTACACCTGCAGACACACCGTTACCCCGGAAAAGGGTAGCAGTGTGTTTTGTTAGATTAGGGAAAAATAGGGAGTAAGTGTTAGAGGAGAAAAAGGTGACAGAGCTAACGGGTTGGTAGCTGGTCTTCGCAACCCAGTTCTCTGGTTTCTTGGGATTGTTGCACTCAAAGCAGAACCAATGTCCCTGTGCTCCCTTTCTCCACCATATAACACAAGTGGCTTTACTGTATGTGAAAAAGACAAATCACCGTTCCCCTTAACTTTCCTCTCCTGCTTTTGTGCTGCTCAATTTCTGCAGCTGTTTCAGCGACCAAAATTGTGAAAACTTGTCGTCTTTGCTGTCCTGCACTGCACTCGTGAACAGAACACACTGAACATTAACAGTCCCACTTAAAGCAAAGATTTGACATTTTGGGAAATACACCTATTTGCTTAATTGATGTGAGTTTGACGATACACATCAGACTGTTAAATATAAGGCTGCAATCAGCAGCTGGTTAGCTTAGCTAAGCATGGAGTGTGGAAACGTGGAAACGGCTAGCTTGGTTCTTCCAACACATTTGACCAACAGCACCTCTAGAGCTCACTAATGTTTGTTTGATCTGTGCAGATGACAAATGACAATTTCTGGATTAAACAAACAAGATAAGGAGGTGCTGCTAGGCAGATTTTGTTACCTTCAGCCAGAAACAGGCTAGTTGTTTCCCATTTGCTTCCAGTCTTTAAGCTAAGCTAAGCTAACTGACTGCTGGCAGAAAGCAAATAAGCGTAATTCCCAAAATGTCAAACTATTCCTTTAACTCTTGCGCACTTGTGAAAACCGACATAATTAGTCTTTGAGATACAATTAATCCTTCTTAAATGTGAGCAGGTCCAATGTTTGAGGATATTCTACACTTGTTGTCTGTTATTTCATCCTATGTAAAAACGTATGCTCACTCTTCACGTTGCAGTTAGCACTCACTGAACCTACACTACTGACTTGTCGTCTAACACCCATGCTGCGCTCACCTTCTTCAACCCTATGAGAGGGCTTCTTTTCATGGACTCCGGGTGAAGTCCGCTCAGTACCGAGCAATGTGTATATATATGTAATAGTATCTTTTTGTTTTTGGAGAGGCCTTCAGACTCTGCCAGTGTTGTAAGCCCAGCCATGTTGACCGATGTCTGTCTCCCAGTTCAGATCCTTGTGGGGACTTCCTGGAGACACTTGTGGTCTCCCTGATGTAACTGATCTGTTTATTGCGATTGTGTGCTGTCACTTATGAATGTTCAGTGAAACAGCAGTTGTAGGCATTATTGGGGTACATATCTAGTGTATGTAAACAATGTATTTTTAAAAAAAAAATCTGACTGAATGTTAGTTTTGTGGGACCACCGATCTGAACGCAGTCTCACACGAGAACTGAGAGGTGCTTTAAAAAAGTGGACGGACCTTTTCCTCCAGTGAGGTGGCAGATTATGTTTAGTGGCCTACGGTTAGTTATGTCCCCCACCCTCTCTGTTTTGTTTGTTATGCTGTCCCTGTTCCACATATCCTGGGAATTTCCCCTCTGGAGTTTTAGTAGCCATTCTCAATTGACAGACTCTGTAGCGATTCTAATGTCAGATGCCTGGTGAGAATAAATGTCATCTGTCAAAAACAACCAACTCTGTGCATTTTTTCCTACTTCTATCAGTGATTTAAGGACTTATCGCTGTTGTTATATCAGCAGCTTACTTACTCAAATATCTACAGTCAAATGTGTCGTGTTGTTTTAACAAATCTGTCTAAGAAAAGTAGTTTCACATTTGTTTGACACTGTGCTCATTGATGCAGTGTCAACAGTTTTAACTTGTATGAAGACATTTTATTACAACTGTTTTACTGTATCATTATTTGTTTGTACACTAGCCGCCTCTTATGGGCACAAACATGAGTTATTGCTGTTGACGGATATATTAATAATGAACAATTATATCTGCTACTAGATCCAGATATAATGTCATTTTAGGGACTGTTTTCCATTACTCCCAACATCAGTTTTTCATTCAAATGTTTTAGTCTGGGAGGTTCCATTTTTTTCTGCAGCCAGTAGATTTTAACAGAGATGAAGGCTTCTTCTTAATGCTACTTCATCCTTTATCAGAGATTAAATATGTTGCTGTTCTTGATGATCTCATAATCTAAATGTCTCTTGAGGTTCTCCCAAAATATCTTAATCTTTTCACATGGCCAGATGATTTGCAAATGATTTTCAAATATGTGCCCAGACACCTCCAACACTTCTGTTAAGAGCTCTTCATTTAAACTTTTTGTCTCCTGCTCTAATTCCCAGAGTTGATGTGTTTGTTTTCACGTCAGTTTGCTGCAACTAAAAATGTAAGGCCGATGGTGGTTTTGAGATTAAAAAAAAAAAAAAAAGGTATGAAGTGGTAGAAATTTACCACAAGATGGCAGTAGCAGCAGCTACAGGACTGACCAGAGACAATCCTCAGGGCTGTCAATATCCAAAAATACGTGACATTTCAGGCATTTGGCTGGTAAAATGGCTAAGATTCCTCCACTGACAATCCCCAGATTAGCCCACTAGGAGCCTTCAGGGCCATGATTTGTGTGGGTACCCACTGACCCCTGGTGAGTTGGATAAAAATTATAATCTCTTTAGGAATGTACACCATGTAGATTTTGACACAGAGGCCCTCAGCTAGAACTCATTATGGTATGTGTGATTAGTTCTGTATTTTCCAAACACATTTGCAACATCTTTAATATTACAGACCACCTGGCATTTTGAACATTGAGCTGTCTGGGGGCCTGGAGGCATTGCCCGGCTGATAATCCAGCCTTACTGGCAACATTACAGGCAACCAGCAGTGAGGAGAGCAAGGACTGAAAAGCAAAAGAAATGTGTAACCTTAGTTACTGTACGCATTACACAAGTGGTGGAAAGCAGCAAGTATGGTTCTGTTATAAATTCAAGGTACTTTTACTTTCCTTAAGAATTTCTATTTTCTGCAAATTTATGCTTCTACTGCACTACAATATCTGCAATATTGTACTTTCAACTATATTTGTCATACTTACTAGTTCTTTTTCATACCCTTCCTGTCCAGTGAAAACCACGTATCTGGAAAATACATCATTACAAAGCTGAAAGCAGAAAAGTTGACATCTGACATAGCAACACTATAAACTACTGTTATTATAGAATATAATGCATGACATCATGAATACGAACAATATGCAAAGAAGTTAAAATTAGCTTAAACAACTACAGCACTAAAATGCAACCTACACATTAACACAACAGTAATACTAATCCAGAAATATCATACATTGACAGCATCATGAGTACTTTTAATAGTACATTTTGCTAATAATACCTGCATACTTTGACTTAAGTAAGGTTTTGAATGCAGGATTTTACTTGTGGGTTATTTTCACAGTGCGGTATTAGAACTTCTACTTAAGTAAAAGATCTAAGGTAACACACAAGAGGTAACAGTGAAGTGAACCCATAGAGAGCCAAGCTGGTTATATATACTGTCTTGAGATCTTGGTGTTAATTAAGGAAGACTATTTAAAGAGAAACTGGAAAAAAAAAGATTAAAGACAAATGTAATGACAGTATATCTAACTTTCTATATCTACGTTGATTTATTACTGTTCTATTATGTTTCATGCTACAATATTCCAGATAGTGATTGTGTTCTTTTTTTGCATGATAGTAATCAATCATTCTATTGAAATTATTAATATACAGGTCAACTTTTTCACAAAATGAGTTAAAATCTAAATTAAACAAATATGAACATTTACACTTGTTCTACTGCATATCATACGGAAAAAGAAGGTCATCACTTTACACACGCACTTAAATTGATTTCCATTTAGCTGCCATGTTTACATTCCTCATTTACACAAACATAAGCAATTGAAGAGCAGAAATCCACAAAGTACATTTTCCATCTTTGAAACTGATACTTTTAATAGGTGGTAATACGAACTGACCGGTGTCTGAATATGAGTTCATCACTTTGTATTGATCTGGCCATCCCTAGTGTTGCTGCATGTGCCCTGCAGTTCATAATATATAACCACACCGTTGTCCTTTTTCACCTACACAGTAATTAACTTCTTCAGTAATGTGTGCCTTCCAGCCAAGTTCAGTACATACAAATTACTTTTACTAAGAGCCAGGCCATTTGGTTTTTCTTTACTCGAACGAGGGTCTAAGGATAGAGTGTATTGGTTGTACAGATTGAAAACCCAGATTTGGAGCTCTATTAATTTCGCCACAATCCAGTGAGACAAAGACTTTGTTCAGATGCCTAATGAGCGACATGGGAGGCCATCAGGATCTGCCGTCATAAATCTACAGGACTGTCTGACAGGCAGCGCCAATCACCGGCCACCTGATGGGAATGTTAAAGTGTTGAGTGTGTGAGATGTCACTGAGGTTATGTTGGGTTGAATTTGACCCAGAACACTTCAGAAGTACTTTTCACTTTGTCCCAGAAGCCTAAAGACACCAACTCAGAACCCCAAATGAAAAATCTCTTTCACTATACACAAACGTACCAATTGTTTAACAAACCCGTTACTATTCCACTGCTGTTCTTGCTGACTTTTTCCACAAACAGCACGTGTGTTTACTGGTCAGTAGCCTCTATCTTAGATGTAAGTCTATTAATCCTCATTTAAAAACAGCATGACCAGCTGTTTCACAAGATGCAGAGATGTGCACATTTTTACTCCAGCCCTGCTGCTCATTGCTGAGCAGATCACCGCCCCTCGGAGAGAGATTTTGAACTGCCTCAGCACAACCTAGATATGAAAGTCCTTTGTACACTGAACAATGTCAAATCACACCTGGTGATTTTTTTGTGACAGTGAATCCTTCATAACTTTCTTTAATGTGCTACAAAACACTTGAATAAGCACTAATATTTGACTAAAATAAACATAATTACTATTGTTTAGTTTTGTCTCTGAAAGCCATTCTAGTTATGTCTTTCTGTTGTGTAACCAGTTGCAAATGAATTGGTTCTCGCTAAACTGCCAAATTTTTGGTTTCAGCTTCTCAAATATGAGAATTTGATGCTTTATCTTGTCTTATATTACAGTGCATTAAGTACTTTTGGGGTTTGGACTGTTGGTTGGACCAAACAAGACATTTGATGGCTCTAGAATTTTTAATGTTTAGAGACCAAATGATTGAGAATTGAGAAAATAGCCTGATTAATAATGAAAATAATTGTTAGTTGCAGCCCTAATACTGTACTGTACTTTGACACCATTACATCAAATCAAAATATAATTTTTTACACATTTCCCCCACATTTTAGCTTGATATATTTATATCTTTGGAAAGTTTGGGATCTTATCTAGAGTTTAAAATGTTCAGTGGGTTTGAACACTACTCAGCTGCGCAATATGAGCTTGTAATAATGAATCCACCAGTGAGTCAGACCCAGTTGAGGAGGTTAATATCTTTGAGAAAGACTCTATACATCTATCACAACAAGACTGGTTCTCTCTGGCAAATTAAGAGAAAGGGAGATTGAAGAGACAGTAATTACCAGCAGCCAGAGCTGCTTCACACTCTGATAATATGAAATCTATTTGTGGCACTGAGGCATGAAAATAATAGCCTACAATTCTGTCAGTCCAGACACACTGGCATATTAAAGCAAAAACTATTTTACAATTTAAGGGATTAACCCAAATCATGTCATGCAAGTTTTTAGATAAAAGTCAAACTACTTGCTCAACTCAAGCTTCAAATGCAATATTAAAGAATTAATCTTAAAAATTGTCTTAATGTGTAATTCTGAAATGATTAATGATTTTATGGCCGATGTGGATCTCCAAGGAAAATTTCTAATGTAAAATTACTTTGTAGGAATTACAAGAGGTGATAAAATAGTTCCCGAATAACAAAGCTAATAACGAGTTGGACAAAGGCCTTCTCTAAATTACTATCCGCCTTTATATTACAAATGATAAAACTCAGCACTTCATCTGGATCGCTCCCTCAGCTGCTGTATGAACCTAATATTGCACTCGTACTAGATAAAGGCAGAGATAATTTAGACCCATCATATAACCCCATGTCATTGCTCCCAGTAGAACAAAACAGACCCCAACCCCTGACATGGGTAATGTCACAGAAGGCCTGCTCATAAAATGCACAGACCTCTGCAATACCGAATCTCAATCCAAACTAAATTGAAAAGTTGGCAGCCCTGATGTTCAAAAGTGAGGCCCTTTCCTGGTTAAATAAAGTTATCTATGACAATGCCTTAAACACAAAGTAGAGCTGAGGATGATGGGAATGTCATCAAGTATTAACAATTCATCTTGAGGGGGGCATGAAGGTCTGTATCAAATCTCTCAAATAGCTATCAGTCCAGACGTTACCAAAGTAGTGGTGGACTGACTAACTGATTATTGCCATCCCTACAGCCATAATGCTAGCATAGCCAAAAATGTATTCCAACGTACTTCAATCCATCCAATAGCTGTCAAGACATTTCACTCAAAATTCACTCAACTTCATGGTGGACCTAGAAGAAAGTCAAATGATCGCCAGCGTCATATAAATACATCGTCTGGGAACACAAATTTCATGGCAATCAATCAAGAGGTTGTTGAGATATTTCATTCTGGACCAAAGTGGTGGACCGACCAGTCAACACTGCCATCACGCTGCTAGTATGGGTAAAAATATATCAGAATATTCACCACTGTATTCACACCATAGTGAACCTGTAACTCATCACAAATTATCTTGTCTTACGTTTATTTGATGTTTATTCATCATAAACATAATGTTGAAACAGACGTTCCATTATAATGTACAAAAAAAAGACATCATACTGTACCATTTAAAAGTATGTGTTGCTTGGCTCAAGATTCTACAAACAAATCTATATATTTTTCTTCTATTCTGTAGCATGGAGTTTGCCATGGTTGTCCATTATCTTCCTTTCAGTTTGCAGTGGATATGGAGCCAATACAGCTGTGGTTGTTTTTTAGACTCACAAATAAAGTGTTTATATTCTGGTGATTATTAACTTTAGTTTCTTAAAAGCCCAGCAGACTTAATCCAGAACACAGTGTACCTGTCAACGACTACAGTCATTAAATCTGTGAAGCTGAGAGTTTTCACACTTAATTAGGATTTCAAATGTCTACTGTGTTCCTGGCATGAAGCAACATCAGCAAGGTGCTTCCAACACTGTTGATGATCACTCTCTCACTGTTACCTGGATAAAAGTCTCAAATGTGGCCAAAGGACAGCAACACCACAAGAAGACGAAATCAAAATAATTCATAGTGGTCATCCATTTTTTCCCCCTAATGTCTCGGAGGAAAATGGGTGTCAGGTAATCTTGTGGTCGTTTTTATGTTCTACAAATTGCCAGGTGCTGAATTCAGGTAGAGATGAGGGGGCTGTAGTGTAAGTAGACAGCATTTTAGCCAGAAAATTACACTGAAATTGTAGAAGTCACATTCAGTTCCTTCATCCAAAATGTGACTCAGAGAAAAGGGCAAAATACTGATAAGCAGAAAGATTGTGATTTTGGCTCTGTGACAGAAACATTCGATACAGGATGGAGATGCCTGTTTTAGCTTATAAGAGGGTGGAAACTTGTGGAGGCTGCCATGTAATTACACTATATGGGGAAAAAGGTATGTGGACACCACAGTCCACAAACCTTTTCATGGTTTTGTCCCTTCATTTCCAATTAAGGGACCTCTTAATGCTGCAGCATGCAATGTTATTTTAGACAGATTAGTTAATGTTTGTTTTTGTTTTAACATGTCAAGATACCCGTGCACAACAACAGGTTCAGAAATGGTTTTCTCAATTTGATGAAAGAACACGGCTGGCCTGTTCAGAGCCCTAACCTCAACCCCATCCAACACCTTTGGGATGAACTTGAAAACTGACTGTGTGCCAGCAGGCCTTATCGCCTCATCATTGTTGGACCTCATTATGCTCTTGTGGCTGAATGGGAGCAAATCTCTGCTGCCAAAATCTTGTGGACTTTTCAAGTGTTCATTTACTTTGTTAGGATGCCAACATACTTTTGGCCATGTATTATACTTTTTTTGGTTTGCTTTAGAGAGGTATAGGATGTATTGACAGAATCATTTGATCTTAACACTATTTCAATAAAATTAAAGATTAATTAAAAAATACCATAAAACATCATTATATATTATTATATTACCATAAATGTAAAGACTAGATTAGAAGATACGTTCTTAAACTTACTATCAAATGCCCGAAAATAAAATCCTGATGGTACAATAAGAGGTGGACAAACTAAAGTGTGTCTGTAGTCCCAACTTAAAGGTTGTGACTTCTCCATAGGTCACAAAATAAAGGCAAGTGCTTGCAGGATGATTAACAGAACAAATCACGTAAAATATTTTTCTTTTCTTGCTCATTAGCCATTCTAGCCGTGTGATTCTAGGGATGGCTCTGTCCGTCTGTTGGTCAGTCCGCCACTCTGGTCCAGACTGAAATTACTAAACAACTATTAGATGTATTGCCATGAAATTTTGTACAGACATTCATGTTCACGTCAGCATACTCTGTAATAGCCTTGCTGATCCCCTGGATCTTCCTGTAACGCCATCATCAGGTCATCCATCCATCCATCCATCCATCGTCAACCGCTTATCCTGCGTCAGGGTTGCAGGGGGCTGGAGCCAATCCCAGCTGACATTGGGCGAAAGGCAGGGTACACCCTGGACAGGTCACCAGTCCATCACAGGGCATCATCAGGTCAAAACCTGAATTTGTGGATTGTTGATTTAGGACAAAACTAATGACATTCCCTTGAGGCTAGTTGGCAAATGTTAGCATCCTAACACACTAAATTAAAATTGTAACAGGATGCTGAGAAGCTAAATTTTGATTACTCGGAAGGCAGAAGCATGCATGTCAGTGAAAGCCACATCACCCCCCATTTAAACACACAGCTTATTACTTGGTAGATCGAACAGGTGTTTGACCTGCAGAATGAACTTTCTGTCTCTTTCCTCAGACTAAGTGGATCTGACACACATACTTCCATTTTTAGCTCTCATTTTCATGCTGAGCTGTTTAATTGAGTTTGTTTTGCTCAGGTGTTCTTTGTCATCTGGCTTCAGCGTGACACATTTCTGTCCAATCGCAATGTAATCAACACGGCCTAAGCCTTTCAAGTTTGACACTGGCCTCAGCTCATGCGACACCGCTTTTTTACCTGACAGTTATTGAAGGAAGCAGGAAACTTCGTCTGGCCGGAGAGTAAAGTGTGTTGTACAAGTTGTAGGTACACAGAATAGTAACAATCCATACCTAATTCATATTTACTTTTGCTTTGTGTTTAGTTATTTATCACGTCAGCTACATATGCATCGTCAGTCTCCTTTTGAGACACTGCACGTCTTATTTAATTTTAAAATTAACATTGTTCCTAAACTTATGTTAGTAGTCACACTGTTAGGTTTATTACTTTCCAGTTATACTCCAAACACCAATAATTGCATTTTCTCCTGATCACAGTACTACAGGGAGAGAAAGACTAATTTTCTGTTAACATTTTTCCATCTCAATTGCTTAAATATTTTAAAGTATGGCGTTAAGGAAATTTAGCTTTGGTCAAGTCAACCCCATCCGCATGATTAGATGAGCTCATAACATTAGTGCAAACAAGTAATTAAATAACAAAACAGTTCATTTCTAACAGTAACTGTCAATCTACTGCTGTAAAAAGAGATAATTTAATTGCAACAGCACAGGGCCTCTTCACACCTCATATCCCGCTAAATTAGCAGACAATAATAGCTCAAGTCTCATTTAGGCTATATTAAAAGGAAGAAGTAAAGTAGGAACAGTCCTAATGGTGAGTTTTAAAATGCTCCTAATAAATGAGTTTACTGATCAGCAATCTTATCAACCACTCAGGATCTATTGTTGTTGTTTTGTTAAAAGTTTACTTATTGAACATTAAATACAGTTTCACCTCAAGCTGTCTGAGGGTCACCCTCTTTGTTAGCCTCCTAAAAGCATTTTTCCCTCAATTGCACAAAACCACTAAGGCACTATATTGACTTACATTCATTCGCTGGAGGTTCACCACAACCTCAATCCCAACCACTACTTGTCCAAACCAACTGCTTGTACCTCAACTTAAGCTCCATTGTAACCTTAAACCAAAAACATGTTTATCTATATCTAACCCAAAAATAAATGCACAACCTTCTATTTACCAAATGTTGTCCCAATACTGCCCACAATAGAAATATAAACACTCTCATTGGCATATTACATATCTTAATCTATATCTTATATCTAACTCAGCTTTAATTTAACCATAACTTTAACCCTAACACCAAGGTCTAAAGCTCAAATTAAACTTTGTAAAGATATGGCCAGGTTTGTGTACACGGCCTAGTAATTTGACTCTGGATTGTTCGTTGCTCTTAGTGCACAAGACAGCGTTAACAAACAGGCGTAAATGAAAGGCTCAGACACCGTGTGCAGAACACATGTACACTATAAACAAAAACATTTGTAGGCAGTGAGACAGCAAGACAATAGTGAAGCAAAATAATAGATTTAACAGAAGACTAGTAGACTAACTGATGTTAACTGTGCACTCCTTGGTCCACAATAATCCTGGTTTCTGCAGGACACCCACATGTTTTAACCTGCTGCTGCAGCAGCAGCAGCAGCAGCCTGGCTCAATTCGGTTATTCCAGATTATATTTGTCTAATCTGCATCAAATAAGGATACAAACGAGGTCTGAGGGACTAAGTAAGCCCTGAACCTGGTGTAACCCTGAACGTGAATGTTTGGGGGTTTAAAAATTAATGTTAAATGAGATACTGTTCAAGACATTCCTTCCACAGTATTCTCAGTTTTTCCTGAATTACTTTTAAGTTATAAACCTACAGTCAACGGCCACTTTATTATACATGCATGTTGAAATTTGTGTTTAGGAGTGAAATGCCTTGACATTTCTTGGACAGACATTGTCATTAAATGTGCTACAGCTATCCATGTTCCCCAAAAGATGAATTGTAATAACTTTGATGAGCCTCTGTTTTTCCATCTAGTGCCAGCAGGTCGAAATTTAAATGTGTCCAATACTTTGGTTTTATGACCAAATACCTGTAAAACATAAAGACATACCCATCAGCCTTACCCAGTGACGGACTGACCATTGTGGCGAGAAGAGAGTGAAAGAGGAAAAAGATATGTGTGATACCAAAAAAAATAAGAATTAAGAAGAAAAAAGTGTTGGCATAAGAGGCAGCTAAATGTGCCAAATTATCCGAGGAATCTCTGTATGTTTTTATGTAGATTAGCTGTGGAGGTGATGCACAGGGACAGGGTGATGATGACCCCAGTGATGTTGATGAGGAGGGAGAGAAGGGACAGGAGGAGCAACAGGAGGAGAAGGTAAATGGAACCAGACAAAACAGTGAAAGGTAAAGGAGCAGTGTGTTTTTAGAATTAGAGAATGGATTATTGTCACGTTTATTACAGATGTTCTTCTCGCATTTGTAACTGTACAATCAGTAAAAGCAGCCAGGGGAAGCTGAGCCAGGGGAGAGGCCTAGATCAAGATGAGCAATTTGATTTTTATGCACACCCATACACACTGCTGTATTTTATGGGAATGTATTGTAGTTTTTGAGTATATTTAAGTATTTTAGCCCTCTGACTGACTCAGGCTTGCCTGACCTGGTCTTGTTCAGTGCAGAGCTACCTTGCTTATACAAACTAAAGAGGTAGGTGTCATCCTGATGTTTATTGAAGGTCTTCAGCATAATCTGATTCACTGTATACAACAAAACATTAATACGTATTAAAATAACTGCAAAAAATAGTTATGCCCGCCTAAAGGGCGCTCGCATAAAAGGCCTCTCCGTCTCAAAGTCCCGGGCTGACTTTTAGTCTCAGTACATCCCTGGCCTTACCTGTAGCATACTTTGTGTTTAGTGCTAATTAGCAAATCCTATCACGCTAGCATGCTAAAATAAGGCAAGTTTCTGAAGTTGTGCCTGTTTTAGAACTAAAACAAAGATGGCCGCCGGCCGTTACCTGCATAGAAGCCTCAACGGTTGGGTGACCAGACATCCCCGTTTTCTGGGGACAGTCCCCGGTTTTGGTGGCCTGTCCCCGGAAATGTCCCCGTTTTTAACTGTGTGTTAATCATAGACTGTAAAAGGTGTTAACGGACCTGAAATCAGATTTTATGTGGCCAGAAACTGATGCGCAGCATATAACGTTACTGCCCAGTTTCTTTAAGCATTATCTGGATCAAACAGCCATAACGTGCAAATAAACATCACTTTATGTCGCAAAGGTATGTCTTTGTGATTCTTTTAACAGAATAATCACAATTGTGGCCAAACAAGTGTTTGCATTTTTATAGCATAACCAGGTCTGACCTTTACGTGATTGTAGGCGCATGACGTCACAGAACGCAGTTACGCTCACTGAGTGGCAGAAAGACGAGCAGCATCAGTGTTAGCTTGAATCAGCTAAAACACAAACAACACATCTAAAATGGGAAAGAGCTGGATCACTGTCGAGTCTGACTGCCTTTAATTTGAGCAAATAATCACTTGTTTTACTCCCGGTTTGCTAAACGCAGCCATGGTTACAGATGTTCTGCCACTCAGTCCAGCGTGTTCCGGAAGAGGAAGTGACATGAACGCAAACCCTCTATAATAGATGCCTGTTGCTGCCGATGGAATATGTGTTTGTTAGGCGTATACGTCTAATATCCTTTTTTAGATTTAGAAAACTGAATGTATCCTATAATTAACATGACTTACTGCTGAGTTATATATAAATTATCCTTATTACTCTACATTATTTAACTTGCTGTGTACCAACCAATCCAGTCCTTTTTACATGTTAAAATACCTTTAAATGGCCTAAACAACACATAAAATGCAGTATTCCATTTGCCTGAAAGTGATTGAAGCCTCTAATTATTGGCAGTAAGGTTATTTCTTCCATGAAATGACTTGATTATATTCATGAGGTTTATATTTGACAGATTATAACTCACCTAGTACTTTTTACCTCTCAACAAACAACACATAACATACAGTATTCTACTTGCCAGAAACCTGATTGCAGTCACTTGACTGAAAGGTAGATTCTGCCCTGAAATTACTTCATTATGTTCATGAGGGTTATATTTGATAGATTATAACTCACCTAGTACTTTTTACCTCTTAAAATACCTTTAAATGGCCAAAACAACACATAAAATGCAGTATTCCACTTGCCAGAAAGTGACTGCAGCCTCTAGGCCTACTTATTGACTAAAAGCTATAGTTTCTGTCTCAAAATGTCTTTGTGTTTGACAGATTATAAAACCGAATGTGTCCCCCAATTTTATTTCATATATAATAACATTATATTTTTTAATGACATACTGACCACCAAACCAAAAATGTCCCTGGTTTTCATTTCAGAAATCTGGTCACTTTACTCAACGGTTAAAAGCATATTTTGTTACTGTGTGAAGGAAGACAGTTTTTTTCATATAGATATTTAAACTAAAGAATATTGTCAGAACAGCAGTACGTTTTTCAACGACCTGCTAGGGTATTCAAAAATTGACGATATCTTTAAAAAAAACAAACAAACAAAGCCACTAGCATGTTTATCCTGTATACATATAACATATTTCTCTGCGTTTTTCAGTTGATTTTTAACTCATAATTCCATAGCCCAGCCCTAAACCAAACTACACTTGACCATTTTAATCCCAAACAATATCATCTCCAAAACCCTAAACTCATTTAAATCATCACTCATCTAAAGAGAAAGGAGAAATGAGCTTTCATCTTTGTCAAGCTATTCGGTCCTTACATGTCGATACGTAGGCTACTGTACACTCTCTGTGTTCGTGTGTGTGTGCGTGTGTGTGTGTGTCTCTATTCCCTCCCCTCACACCGTCCTCTCTCCTCCGGAGCACCGAGGCGCACTGAAGACGCGACTTCGGCGCGCTGCAGCTCCGCGTCCGCGTTTCTCTCTCCGGTGCTTCGCGCTTCCAGAAACAAACGGCTTGTTATCTTCTCCTTGTAAGACTTGCTGTTTATTTCCCCTGTTCTCTTCTGTTGGTTCCTCTCATGTCGCCGTTAAGGCGCTGGATACGGGGCGATTTCTGATCGACCAAGCGGCAGCTCGATGAATATGGCGTGTACAGGGGACGCAGACCCTTTCACCGCTGCGATACCTGCCACCAAAGTTGAACTCACGGTTTCTTGTAGGTGAGTACCAACTGCTGCTGGTTCCTACCAAACTGTCTGCTGCTGTTAGAGATACAAAGAACATGTTTATATATGTTAAACTGATCAATAGGCTGATATTTGACACTTGACTGTTGGTTACCAAGATGCATGGATGTGATGGAGAGTAAATGCTGTATGAAAGTCCGTTCGCACTCCTTGATATTGCAAAAATACAGTTTATTTTCACTGATTGTAGCTTTAAATGCATCATTATAAGGGTCAGGTTTCTCATTGTATTGGGAAATGAATGATAATACAGGGACTTAAATGGAGAGTTGGAGGGAAATACAGCTGATTCTGTGCGTCTGTTTGCAGCATTTTGCCATTGAATGGTGGTCAGATGGAGGTCGGGAGTTGGCTGTCTTTACTGTAGGCTACCGTCACTTCTCCAGCTCTGATACAGCTGCCACATGCAGAGCAGATCATTTATGTAGTTATATTCCACAAACTTAGATTTTTTCCCCCTCAGGATCATTTTGAGCGTGGAGACTGGAT
This sequence comes from Micropterus dolomieu, assembly GCF_021292245.1. Lineage (NCBI taxonomy): Eukaryota > Metazoa > Chordata > Actinopteri > Centrarchiformes > Centrarchidae > Micropterus > Micropterus dolomieu. Next base: position 6,700,201 of record NC_060171.1, read on the forward strand.
GAAGCAAGCCTGGACAGTGTGTTTGGTTCAGATTGTGGCAGTGTTACTAGTGAAGCAACATCCTCTCCACTCCTTTCTTACTGTAGCACTAATAGGGGTATACTGTAGATGAAGATAGAAAGTGAGGGATTGGGAGGGAGGAAGTCATTTCTGGAAGCTGCAACTTGAAGATAAGACTCGCTTAACGTAGGCACCCCCAGTCAAAGCTTGAATATATTTTATACTATATTTATTCATCCCAATTTTCTGGATCTATCTGTCTTCTGGGAGTATACAGATAGGTGACACATTAAGGTAAAAATAATAAGGTGTCTTTGTAAGCTTTTTATGCACCACAAGCTTCCAGAACTACCTCAGTGTAGGGCTGCAACTAACAATGTATTATTTGATTATTGATTTATCTGCTGTGATGAAAATTTGATATTTTACTGTGTTTATTGTTTCACCCTGCATGCTTCATTATTATAGACCATCTAGACGTCTTTTCAGGGTTTTATTCTTTGCAAAGGGTCATACAGACAAACAGTCTGCAGAGTGTAAGACCAAGCGCCAGTGAAGAAACAGGTGACTTTATATTACTCAGCTATGTCAGGGAGGAAGGGAGTAGGGACCAACTGTCCTGAGATGAAGGCCTATCAAGGACGGTCAGATAAGAAAACTCTCTAACGAGCATCTTTCCCGTGGGAAACTTCACTTAGCTGTAACATAATAAAATGATCAAAAACCACACAGTCAAACATTGGTCTATAATAATGAAGCATGCAGGGTGAAACAGTAAACACAGTAAAATATCAAATTTCTATCACACTGCAGATTATTTTCTTACCGTTGGTCAATAAAATTCCAGAAAGTAGGAATAAATGCTCGCCACGTTTTCCTAAAGCGCAACGTGACATCTTTTAATTTACTCCTTTTTGGTTATACAAACCAAACATATTGACTTTACGGTCACATAAGACAAAGAAAAGCAGCACATTGATAGAAAAGAAACTTAAATGATACTTAAAATAGTTGCTGACTCATTTTCTGCTGATCGAGTTGTTTTAGCTGCCTGTTTTAGCTCTACTTTAGTGTTCTTTATTATTGATTCTCCACGTCTCTGCGGGGGGGGGGGGGGGGGAAATTTTTTTTT